>NC_142606.1:32067453-32325031 GCF_041222555.1 Hakea prostrata
GCATCTTTGGTGTTTTCTTGACGGATCTTCGTCGAAACTCTTCTTTTTGCATCAAAAGGTATGTCTACTCTCTCTTCTTCTCCTCCATCTTTGTTTTTCTTTCCTTTTTGAGTTGAGACAGTAGAAGAGATGCTGCATTCTCTCGTTGCAAACATCTCTCGAACATGTTCTCTTTTTTTTTTTTGTTTTTTAGGGTTGGACAATTTTTTTTAACCTTTTTCTTTCCCACTTTTTTTGGGTTTTTCTTCCAACCCTTTTTTTTTTTTCTTTTAATTTTTTATTCGGTTTCGATCTCTTTGGATCTTCTTTTGTTGATCATGTTAGTAGTAATTACTGTGTTTTCTTTCCATGATCCATAACCTATAGATTTCTAGATGTTCTCTTCTACCATACTATGTGTTCTTCATGATGCATGATAGTTACATATATGGTAGGTTTTATTTCCTTATTTAGATTTATGCTTCTAAGCCTTATTCCATGAAGACCTATGTATGTTTTCATGTTTTCATTACCAAAGCAATGATCCATCCTCCTATTGTTCTTGTCTTTGTTTTCTATTTCAAATTCATCAAGATCCATGTTTGAGTTAATTATGGTAACTTTTTGGTTTCCTAATTTGGATCTTGATATCTTGATTTGATTGGTGTTTTGAGGTCCCCTATTTGTTAGAATACTACTGATGTAGTCTACCCTTTGATTAGTACCCTTTTGAACCACCAAATTCGGATTTCATATCTTAAAACTCTGATTTTATAGGCTTATCATCTGCATTGGTCGATCGATTGGTCGACTGGACCACTCGACCAATCCACTCGACCAATGAGTACAAGCAACTCCCAGATTTGGTCTGCTTTCGGATGTTTTGATATCTTTTCTGTTAGGGATCTTTCCTAATATGTTGTATAACTTGTTTAGGACCTTCTTCTCAAGATTGCCAAGATCTTACTTGATTTCTTAGGATTCCTTTGCGAGTTATAAAAGGTAAGGATGGTTATTTCCTTAATTACATAGATAGCATGAATCTAGTTTCTATATTTGAATATCATTAATATGTTTCCTAAATTAGATTCTTACAATGATATACTACTGTTGCATAACTTTGATTACAGTAGCATTACTTATTCATATTAAATTGATTCATGTATGATTTACTTACCAATGTTATACAAGTGATTGTAATTACTGATTTCTTTCCATATATGAAGTTACCATATATGTGATGATATGAATTGATGCATGTGTATGCTTACGTATGGTTTGGAAAGGAGAGGTGTCCTTTTGACACTTCTGTCCTTGGACTACTACGGGAATATTATGGGATGTTTCCGGAGATGCCCTCTGGACACCTTCCTAAACTGTTGGATGACATATCTAGGATTGTCTAGTAGTGTTTGGCTAGGATGTCCTGTTATGTCAGACCCTAATCGGAGGGGTATTGAGACCGAACGACCCGTGGTAGCAATGGGGATTCATGGGCGCTCAAGACCGGTAACCAACCCGTGAGAGGACAGGAATCACATTGTGGGGGCCATTTATTGGTAGGGTTGCATATGGTTAGACTTGGGCTCACGGGCGCTTAAGACCGGTAACCAACCCGTGAGAGGACGTGAGAGCTTCCCGTTTACCATATGTGGATGATCAATAGGGTTGATGAGTCCGTAGTCCGAGTTGGTCGGTGCCATAGGATACGCCGACTCTAGTGTGAAGGATACCGGAAAGGATCGTCGGGGACGAGGAATGGAAGTATCTGGATCCGACTTGATGTAACCAAGTAGAAGACTTGCATTTGGCTAGGTTTTACCCCGACATGCGCCAGTACTTATACCAAATGGTTGTGAGAGAGTGTGTTGACTTAACCCCCTGCCAAGGTTTGTCCTGAGGGATGAAGGACCCATTGCCAATCGGCTGCTCAAGATCGGTGAAATGATCCGTGAGAGAATCCAAGATATCTTAAATGGTTGAGGATGTGAGTGGACTTTCCTAAAGAAGTACGGTGCTATGACTTAAAGCATGTCTGCCAATAGAGACCAGCATACATAGAGTTAGATTCATTCATTCATTGTTTGTCTCATATCATATTGCATTTATGAGTGTTCTGGAATCCTGCCATTTATGTTATTATGGATTTTTAATCGCTTTACCGAGTTTCTTTGAAACTCATTCCTTTATTGTACAATGTTGTTAGACTATCCTGCAGTGTACCGAGTACTATGACGGTCCCTATGAAGAAGCGCAAGGCGAAGAGGCATATCTCCAGGAAGGTGATTGCGGTTACCACAATTACTCTGAAGATCCCGCGAGTGGTTATGCTCCGTACGATGCTTAGTCCGACCATTGAGTGGAAGCGTCCTTGTGCCATATATGAGATTTACACTTACAAGGATGTTGTCTATAAAGTGGAGAACAATTTGGTTACCCAATGTACTTGTTACTGGGATTAGATTTTGTCTAGTTTATTCTTTTAGAGCTACTTTTCCGCTGGTTGTAAAGTGGGATTTTTGCCTCGCTTTACTTATCTGTTTGATACTCTGATTATATTTAGTATTCTGATTCATTTATGATTCATTCTTTCTTTATTGGATCTATGATTTATCTTCCGCACTCTTGTTATGATTGTTCATGATTATGTTATTGTTTATGTGGGAGGTTGATCACTCGATACCTGATCTTCGGGCTGTTGATCACACTCTCGGGTATGCCAGATAGGGTACCGGCTGGGAGGGCGTGACAGGAGCGCTTGTCAATCTAACTTTCAGCTCTTCAAAATTCTTCTCACAAGAATCGGTTCAAACAAACTTCTCTTCTTTCCTATTTATCCTAGTCATAGGGGCAGCCAACCTAGAAAAGTTTTCAATAAATCTCCGGTAGTATCCTGCCAATCCAAGGAAATTTCTTATCTCAGTCACAGTCTTCGGTCGTTTCCAATCAGTAACAGTTTGAACTTTCTCTGGGTCAACACGAATACCCTCGGCTGAAACAACAAGGCCAAGAAATACTACACTTGAGAGCCAAAAGTCACACTTGCTAAACTTAGCATAGAGTTTCTTTTCTCTCAACCTTTGCAATGTGAAGTTCAGGTGCACCACATGCTCTTCTTCATTCTTTGAGTAAATCAAGATGTCATCAATGAAAACGATTACAAACTTATCGAGCACATTGTGAAATACTCGGTTCATGAGGTCCATGAACACGGCAGGGGCATTAGTTAAGCTGGAAGGCATCACTTTAAATTCATAATGTCCGTACCTTGTTCTGAACGCTGTCTTAAAGATGTCACTTGACTTCACTTTCAACTGGTGGTATCCCGATCTCAAATCAATCTTTGAAAAGACAGCAGCACCCTTCAACTGATCAAAAAGGTCATCAATTCGAGGAAAAGGGTATCTATTCTTGATTGTTAGCTTGTTCAACTCCCGGTAGTCAATGCACAAACGCATACTACCATCTTTCTTCTTTACAAACAAGACCGGAGCTCCCCAAGGCGATACACTTGGCTGCACGAAACCTCTCTCTAAGAGTTCATTCAACTGAATTTGCAACTCTTCGAGTTCGGTAGGTGTCATTCTGTAAGGGGCCTTGGATACAGGAGCCGCTCCAGGAATTAAGTCTATAGAAAACTCAACTTCCCTATCAGGAGGCAAACCTGACAAGTCATCCGAAAAAACATCAGCAAATTCACTAACAACTCTGACTTCTTCAAGTCTCTTCTTCCCTTTGACCTTGCTTCCAGACGAAGCATCTTCCAAAAAGCCATGGACTTGCATTAGAGTGGACAAGGTCTTCTTGCTAAATCTTCCCTTCTCTCCTTGAAATTCAAAAATCAAAATCTCTTCTACACGGAACTGGATCTTCTTCGAGGAGCATAAGATCACGGCATTGTAGAAGGTCAACCAGTCGATTCCCAAGATTACATCAAAATCTCTCATGTCAAACAATACAAGATTCGCCTTCAGATTCCTTCTACAAATCAAAACAGAACAATCTTCTAACACTTTATCTAGTTTAACAGTAGACCCAAAAGGGGTACAAATAGACAAATAACTAGATAAACACCGAGGTGTCAAGTTAGTCTTCAAGGCAAAAGTAGATGATATGAATGAATGTGATGCACCCGTATCAAATAATACAAATGCGGGAAGAGAAGCAACTAATAGAGTACCTGTGACAACATAGTGACAGGGATCTTGCTCGACGCCAAATATGCTAAACACTCTGCCAGAGGGAGGGGCAGAAGTAGCAGCAGGAGTACTCTTCACGACAGGAGCTTGAGGTTGCACTGACTTCTTGGGGCAGAAACGAGCATAATGGCCTGCTTGCTTGCAGAGGAAGCAAGTGGAGTCTCTTGGTCCAATAGGAGCTGCAGCAGGGGGAGGTCTCTGATATGCTGGCCTAGGATTCACCATCCTAGGTCTAGGAGGATAAGTAGCTCCCTTAGATCTGACTCCACTGGACTGACCATGATAGCTCACAGGAAGAGAATTAGGATTCTGGCCAAAGTTTCTCGGCTGAAAGGCGGGAGCAGGGTAAGGAGAAGGTCTAGCAAAACACCGATCAATGCGATCTACAAAGCCAGGGGGCATAGACTGCCAGGGTTTCTGAACTCGGGCATTTTCCTTTTCATTTCTTCAAGCTTCTTCGAGTTTTGAACCACCTGAGCATATCCTTCAAGAGGCAAGACAATGAGGTATGCCTTGATAGAAGGCTGCAAACCCTTGAAAAACTTCTTCGCTTTGGCTTCATCAGACTTAAAGCATTCGGGGGCGAAGAAAAAGAGTTCTTTAAATGTTTGCTGATACTCAAGCATAGACAAGGTACCCTGTACTAAAGCCATGAACTCGGCCTCCTTAGCCTCTTTTACAGCTTCCGGAAAGTAGTTCTTTCAAAAAGCTTCCTTAAACTTCTCCCAGGTGACAACACCAGCATTCAAGGTCTCTAAGATAGGCCTAGTGGAATCCCACCATGCAGAAGCTTAAACTTCTGCTCGGCAAACAACACTTTCTGAGCATCAGAACATTGCAAATGTATGAAGGCCTTCTCCAATTCTCGAAGCCACTTGTTCGGAAAGAGGGTGTCCTTTGTCACACCAGTAAAAGAAGGTACTTGTAACTTTAAGAAACTTTCCATCAAACGGGTGTGGGGTGTCCCAGTGAATCTTTCCACAAGAGGGGTTGCGGCTTCAGAAGTTCCAACTCCGGCACGGTTCTCATTGCGAAGGGTAGCAAAACCAGCCATCATTTGATTAAATTGGGTAGCCTGCTGATGCATCATGTTGGTCATGACGCTGGCGATATCTCTAAAGCTTCCGATATCGGGGGCACCAGGGATGCCATTCGTTGTGTGGCTATCATCCTGTGTCTGCTGATTGAAGCCCCCAGCAGGGGTTTCCTCGTTTCCGTTGTTGCCGGATCCGACGAAATGGTTTCTAAGTAAGACCATTCTACAAGAATCAAAGATAAGGATTCCAAGATTTCAAATCTGACAAAGACAACTTGATCAACGAATAGGATAACCAAATCATGGTTAGAATCATCAATATAGCAGTCAAATAAATCGATATTGCACAAAATCCAAAGGAGTTAAGTCAAAATCAGAAATTCCCAAAAATAGCCCAAAGCAGGAAACTGACCAACTTTGGTCGATGCTTTTGGTCGATGGTATCGACCAAAATGATCGACCAAAAAGTTTCTGCGCGAAAAATCAGATTTAAAGGGCCCACTTCTCATTTCATTTTCATTTTCATTTCTCACTCAACCATTTCGAGTTTAGCTTCGGGGAAGACGATTTTCTAGGGTTTTCAAAGGTGCTAGGACTTGATTCAAGGCTTCAACCATTCTTGAGATTCTCATTTGATCATCAACACAAGTAGGTTCTCCTTCTCTTTCTCTTTTCTTGAAAACTTCTTTTACCATAGATGTGTTTTCCAACAAAACTGAATAATACATGTTGCTAATGGTTAGAATCATGCATGTAAGTGATTAGAAACATGTTTCCATAGTTTTTCAAGCAAGTCCAAGTTCCAAACACAAGATTGCATTCATTTTGGTTATCACAACACTATTCATTTCACCAAAAACTTTACTTTACAAAAACTTGTCTCTTTTTCAAACCAAAAGGAATTTTCTCATGAAATAAATTTCTACAATACTGATTTACTACCGGGAAGGTGTTCCCACTCTCCATTAGATCAAAATCCAATTTTTCAAAAATCACAAATGCAAGCCAAAGGAGGGATTTTCTCTCTCCTACTTGCTGAATTTTCACTTTAAATAAGCTAAAAAGATGGATTTTCACCAAATGAAGTATTCTAGCATGCTAGTACAGGTCTTATGCATATGTTAGAATAATCAAATCAAAATTTTACCAAGATTGAAATTTTCTGAAAATTTACAAAAATGCCCTTCATCTAACAATCACACACTGGGACTAATCCAAATGGGTTTCTTTCTTTGTTTCAACAGATTCACTATGCCTAGAGGAGGTAGACGAGTGGATAGAGGTCGAGGACTTGTTCCCCGGGCAGAGGTTACAGATGAGGAGCATTTTACTACTCCTATGGCGGAGTTTCTACACGAGCACTATTTTCATGATATACCGACCGAGCATGGACGATTGGTTGATGTGGATGATTTAGAGGTATTCCGCATCCGAGAGAGATTAGAGGCTATGGATTGGCTTCACTTATACACTATGGCACAGCCAGTCTATCCAGCTCTTGTCAAGTACTTCTATAGTAACCTGACTTACCGTATAGAGGATGATCCACGGGATGGTTCTAGGATTGTCATGGATTTTATGGTTGGAGGCAGGGAGATCAGCTTCACTACCAGGACATTGGCTCGCATCTTAGATGTCCCGATTGTACGAGATTCCCGTTGGTGGATTCCCGCTGGTACAGACATCACAGATGTTCTTCTTCCCTATGTGGTATACGAGGTATGCATGACTCTATGGGATGACATTAACTGCTATACGCCCCGGTGTGGTACCGCGATGCATCCTTCAGCTCGGGTTATCGCTCGTATCGTTGGGCGAAACATCCTTCCGAAGGCAGGGCACCATAGCAAGGTGTCAGCGATGGAGGCACTGGTTATCTATAGCATGTATACTGGAGTGCAGATCGATTTAGCATACATCATGCAGAATGTTATGATTGATTGGGTTGAGTTTCCTGGGGATAAGAACTTGGCTTTTGGTTGACTCTTGACTCGTGTTTTTGAGCACTTTGATGTGGACTTGGAGCATACACCCATGATTCAGGGTCGAGACTTAGGTGAGAACATCGGCTCATGGTCGATCAAGAAGATGGGGCTCCATGATGCCGTCAAATCAGAGGATGAGGATGACGTCGATGATGCATCAGGAGATGATGACTCAGAGGATGATAGTGCTGATGATGATGGTGGCGATGATGAGCATGGTGAGGATGATGATCAGGGTCATGATGAGGCTCCGAGACATGAGGAGGTTCCCACTCCACGATTCACTGAGGTCGGAGGTCCATCTCATGCGACTTCTGAGGCTCCAGATGTGGCTTCTCATCAGCCGTCTATTTACTCCATACTTGAGAGGATTGAGGCTCGACAGGAGAGGATACAATTACACATGTGCACCCTTGGTGAGAGGTTTGCACGACTGGAGGAGGAGTTCAGATCTAGGAGGGATCAGACAGATCGTCGGAGTCGATCACCTATATGGATAGTACTAGGAATTTTCTTTTATGCTATCTTGGATGTATCTCTTTTTCAGACTTGTAAAATTCTCCTATGTAATTAATGAAGATCAGTTATTTCGTTTATATTATTGTGTCTTATTCATGAATCGAATTGTGCTTCAATATTTTAGTTTCTAATCCAGGTTATCTATTATTTGCTTCTAAGAGTACTTGAGTACTTTCGGGTCTGTGACTCGAAATGTTCCGTCACCGTTTCTGTGGTCGGGGTTCCACTTGAACTTGGGCTCTGTTACCAATCTGTCACATCCACCCAGCCGGTACCCCATTTGGAATACCCGGGAATGTGATCCACAGTCCAAGGATCAAGATTCATAGGTCCATGCCTCCCACATACACAATAACATAATCATGAACAAAGATAATCAAAGTAAAAACATTTAATACTAAGTATCATGAATAAGATAAGATTAAATAAATCAGAGTGCGGAAGACAATAACAGTAAAGTATGAACATAATCATAAAGGTGAGAGAAGATATGATAACCACTCTCTTAGAGCAGCGGAAAAGAAGTGTGATAACATTAATTACATATCCAAGTATCAAAAGATAATCCCAAAGATAAGTTAGTTACATGACCAAAAGTTCCAAAATACACCAGAGAAATGGGGCACTAAGCTAGGGTTTCCTCTACTCTAATAACGGTCTCCTCAATGGTACGGATGAAGTAAACCCAGCTTTGCCGCTCCCTCACAACCGTGGGGCTAACCCTGGTGCGGATAGTAATCCTCCTCGGCACAAACACTCGGATCTTCACAGATGCCACTACCCAAAGGGTAGTATGCGGAATCATAGTCCGTCTTGAAGGGGGTGCCATCGTAGTCTTCGGTACCTGTAGGATAATCTAAAAACATTTGTACAAAAGGAATGAGTTCGAAGAACTCAACAAGGCAGTTATTCCATAATTAGTAATCATACACATACAGAACATACATAATGCAATGTGATATGGAACATATGATGCAGTATGATTCTAACTCTATAAATGCTAGTCTCTAGGGTAGACATGCTTTAAGTCATAGCACCATACTTCTTTGGGTGGTCAGTCACTCCCCCTCAATCGTACAAGATATCTTGGGTCTGCCAGGGAAGTTCGATAAAGTCATCTCAAAAACCATGGTAAGGGAATAGGTCACCACTCTCTCACATCACCATTTGGTATAAGTACTGGTGCATGTCACAATAAAGCCTAGCCCAATGCAAGTCATCTACTCAGTCGGTCAAGTCAAATCTAGATACGTCCATTTCTCGCCCCCGGCGATCCTTTCTGGTATCCATCACACTAGAGTCAGCGAAATCCCGGATTTCGGACTCATCAACCCTATTGGTCATCCACAAATAGTAAACGGGAAGCTCTCACGTCGTCTCACGGATTGGTTACCGGTCTTGAGCGCCCGTGAGCCCAAGTCTAACCATTTGCAACCCTACCAATAAATGGCCCCTTTCGGGTATCCGTAGCATGGTTTATGTCCCCTACCGGATTGGTTACCGGCCTAGAGCGCCCATCCAACCATACACTACCATGGGTTGTTCGGTCTCAATGGCCTTCCGATTAGGGTCTGACACGACAAGGATAAACCTAGCCAACCAACTAGACAGTCCTATGTATGTCAACCAATAACCCGGGAAAGTGTCTATAGGCACCATCGGAGAACATCCCATACTATTCCCTCCGATGCCTAAGGACAGAAGTGTCAATAGAACACTCCCCAATTCCAAGTCAATACATAAGCAATCACATATTCAAGTTCATCATCTTTCATGCATCCAATGCATCTTATCATAAAATTTAAATCATGATATTGAAATGAATCATCATAGACATAAGTAAACAAGAATAGTAAGGTAACATGACAAAAGTATGAAGATGTCAATACTACTGTTCTAACACATATATAACAGTCTTATAAAGATTTAAAAGAAATCAAAAGGTTCTATCCATAAACAAGAACATAAATCATAAGTTGGTGATCTATATATTTATGGAGATAACCATCCTTACCTTGGGTTGAATTGATGATAAATTGAGAGTACCAAGAAATAGTCTAAAATAATTGTTAAGACCCTAAACAAACATCATTAATAAGTTAGAGAAGAAATTAGGAAGATTGGATATCAATCGGATCAAAACTGGCCAAGGTTGTCAGCAGCAACAACTTTGGTCGATGGTATCGACCAAAAGGATCGACCAAAATTTCCTTTGAGACAGAATGATGGATTTTGGGTGTTTTCATCCTAAATTGGTTTTCCGGTGTTCGGATCAATCTGAAACTTGGAGGAACACTTAACAACAGTAGTAGGACACTATAGGTCAAGAAATTTACCCAATCCAAAGGTCCAAACAAAAATCCCCAAATTGAGCTAACAAGTTCAAGTGACAAACATCATGGCATGAGTTGTGATTGATTGCATTGTCATGGAAATGGCATGTAATAGCCAGGGGAACTAATAGGATTTCGGTTGGAATCATATAGAAGTGATAAACATGAACATAGCATGCCCTACAACTCAGTTTGGTACAAAATGACATGATGTTAAAAGAAGAATAGAGGAATACATATGCTAGGCATGAGGTGGAGGCATAGCATCAATGGATGGCTAAGAAACTCATAGGTTAATCATGTGTAGACACTTGGAGTGGTGGTTGCAAGGTTGCAGCACCATTTCCAATGTCTCACCAGCAAGAAAGGAAAAGAAAAGAATAGAAAATGGTAGGATAGAGAGTGGAATGGTGATTCATACCTTAGTTTGGAAGAAGTAGACAAGAATCAATAGTAAACAATGAATTTTTGATGAGGTGCCTTGGGAAGCTCTCCCCTTGATTTCAGGTGAGAAAATGATTGCACAAGGCTCAAGGCTCGAGGTCATAATAAATAGAATAGGAATATTCCATGGAATCTTTAACTTGGTAGACTGGGAAACTTTGGTCGATGGTTTTGGTCGATGGCATCGACCAAAGGATTGACCAAAATGTTTCTTAGCAGAAAAACAGGTTTAGTTCAGCAACTTCAAGTAGGGATTTGAAAGGCTATACAAGGTCAATTTGAGTGAGGTTTTCTTCCACAATTCAATCAAGAAGTCTAGTTTCGGGGAATACCTTCGGATTGTGCATAGGAGGTCATTAGGTAAATCAACGAGATTAATCTTCTCCGATGCGCAGATTTTCCTTAAACACTGATAATGCATTTAAGCAAGGGGTATCATCATCAATGTCCATAGGCTCAGTCTCCGAATTATGATCATCAATCAGAATGGTCCAAAGGTCTCTTCTACCACCGCTTCGGGTCTTCGGACCTAAATACAACAGTGGATCCGGGTTAGGGTCAGGGTTAGAATAGGGCTTGATATTACACTAAGTCCAGCAATTAGGGCTTCATACTCTGCTTCATTATTACTTGCTTTGAATTCAACTCTTAGTGCATACCGAATAATGAATCCTGCTGGGCTTTTCAATAGAATTCCAGCCGCTGCCCCATCTATGTTACTTGATCCATCTACATATACCTCCTAGACAATCGAGATAGTGGGCTCGATAACTTCTTCCATGGGTGCAGTAGTTTCTACTACGAAGTCGGCTAGTGCTTGAGCTTTGATTGCCGTTCGAGGCTTAAAGCTTACTTGGAACTCACTGAGTTCAACCGACCATGCCACCATTCGTTCAGATAAATCAGGTTTACAAAGAACTTTACTAAGAGGAAAAGTAGTAAATACCTCGATGGAATGAACTTGAAAGTATGGCCGTTTTCTAGCTGCTATCATAAGAGCTAGAGCCTGCTTCTCAATTTGAGAATATTGAGTTTCTGCGTCCAATAATACGTGACTGACATAATATATTGGCCATTGCTTCTTATCCTTTTCCCGCACAAGAACTGCACTTACCGCTGAAGGTGATGCTGCTAAATATATTTGCAAAACTTCCCCCTTCTCGGGTCGAGATAATAGTGTTGGTCTCCCCAGTGTCTCCTTCAGTTCCTCAAAACCTTTCTGACACTCTTCAGTCCATTTTGCCTCCTTGCTTCCCCTCAAGTCTGTAAGGGCTTTGAAAAAAGGTAGACACTTTTCTCCTGATTGTGAGATGAAACGGTTCAAAGTGGCTACTCTTCCCGTCAAGCATTGGACATCCCGAACAGTTTTGGGGGGCTCCATGTCAATCAAGGCTTGTATTTTGGCTGGATTAGCCTCAATGCCTCTTTGCGATACCATGAAGCCCAAAAATTTGCCTGACGAGACTACAAAGGCACACTTCTCTGGATTCAGCTTCATCTGGTATTTGCGTAGTACCGAAAATACCTCCGTTAAATCTTCAATATGTCCCGCTCTTGTAGTGCTTTTTACTAGCATATCATCAACATAAGCTCCGACATTCTTATCGATCAAATCCTTGAATAGTTTGTTGATAGCTCTTTGGTAAGTAGCCCCTGCATTCTTCAAGCCAAAAGGCATGGCTTTATAATAAAAACTTTCACGATCTGAAATGAAAGCCGTAAACTTTTCGTCCTCATTCATGAGGATTTGATTATACCCTGAGTAAGCATCCATGAAACTCAAGGTTTCATAACCTGCAGTTGCATCTATCAGCAAATCAATCCTAGGCAATGGGTAACAATCTTTAGGGCAAGCCTTATTGAGGTCTGTGTAATCTGTAGACATTCTCCACTTCCCGTTTGCCTTTTTGACCATTACGACGTTGGCCAGCCAGACGGGGCATTCAATTGGTTCGATGAAACCAGAACTCTTTAGCTTCTCTACCTCGTCTCGAACGGCTTCATATTCTTCCATGGAGAAATTTCTCCTTCGTTGGATAACTGGTTTCACTTTGGGATCTAGCCAAAGTTTGTGTTCTGCAACTTGCCTATTGATTCTCGGCATATCATCTGCAGACCATGCGAACATGTCGCTATTTTGCTGAAGAAAAGACTTTAACTTTCCTTTGAATTCTTCCAACTGTTAAGTCTCAATATAAGTAACTCTTTTTTCATCACCGGGATACAATTAGATTTGCTCCAATTTCTCTACTGGCTCGGGCCTTTGCATTTCTGCCTCATCTCGATCATCTCGTACTTCTATCGGTAAAGCCGTTGTCTTTCTCGACCCTTCCTTATCTTTTAGATATGCAACATAACATTGCCGAGAAATTCTCTGGTCAGATGAAACTTGACCGACCCCCATATCAGTCGGAAATTTTACTTTAAGGTGCTTCGTTGAAACCATAGCACGTAACTTTGATAACGACGGTCTCCCCAGAATCACATTGTAGGCAGGGAGATCTTGGACCACCAAGAAATTCACCTAAATAGTTGATTCCTTTGGGAAACTTCCAATTGATAGGTGTTGGTGCTATTTCTGCCGATCGCCTCGAACCGTAGTTTTCTGCACCGAACTCCTCAGATCTGATTCGATCTGGTTTGCTCTTCGATCGATCAACCTCTCACTCCTGAAAGAAACAGAATACCATTAAGAAATGGAGCCGATCTTCTTGATCGGCGTCTTGTCTCCGACGATCTAGTCAGTATGGTGTCGATGATGTTTTCAGAGCTCTTTGGAGCTTCTAAAATGCTAGTAATGGAGTTCAATCAGAGTGAGCTTAGAGTTTTGGTTGATTCTAGAGACTTACCTTCTTTCGGATCTTCCCTCGCTTTTATACTAGCTTTCCCGCTTATAATACTCTTTCAATCATGGCCATCAGATCACCGCTCCCCTTTGGATGTCTTCGATCATCTCACCTTTATCTCTCAATTGAACCCTGCTGAGGTTGGTTTGACCAGTATGAACCGGCAATGGATATATTAGTTACAACATAAGCCCCCAAGCCTGCTGATCAGGTTGAACCTAAATGAGACTTTGATCAGCAAGTTTTATCCTTTTCATCAAAATCATATAATATTCTTTGTCCAGCTATTACGCCTTTTCCACAGGTAATCCTCGATTTCTTCAAAACCTTGATGGCGAGTCATCATATCATCATTATCTTGAAAATCGATTTACAACCATGCCCCTTATGAAATTATGTCCTTTGTTTTGGTTGGAGTCATATTACTGTATTCAGCCCCCAAATTATCTTAAAACTAGCCGCAATCACTTTCTTGTCAGACTTTTTATGAATTTTCAAATATAACTTTCCAGCTTCCTTAACGTTACCGCCGCTTGATCACTAATTTCGTCTTTTTCCCATGCATTACCATCATATTGTTCCCTTACCTTTTCACAGATCATCCTCATTCTTTTCAACTGCTGTTTTCATACGTTCGCCAATTGATCCCACGCGTCGGTTACGAAAGGTAATGACCATTGATTTTGGACCATTGTGCATTTCCCCCTCCTTTCAAGAAATCTTCTCTCATTCTTTATATACATCTGTCAACTGTCGCCTGTTCCTTTCCGTACTCTGCTCTTCTTCTTCGTGAACATCAAACATACCTATCTGCCATTTTCTTTATCACTCCTTTTCAGATTTTGCCTTTCCAGTTTTCTTCTTCTTCCTTTCTTGTCTCCGCCATGGATCCTGCTTCCAATCCTTCAGTACCCAGTACCTCTGCTCAACCTTATATACCTCCAAGCAATGAGCAAATGAAAGACGTGTCTGGTGCTTCCTCCTCTCAGCATAATCCTTCAGACTGGAAACCTGTTCCATATGCTCACGATGAAGCCATTCTTATTTATACTCCTGTCAATATGTCTAGAGAAAAAATGGACCCAAAGCATGCTGGTCCTGAGTGGTATCCCACCAAAATAAAGAAGTCCCATCTGGATTCTTATTTGGAAAGTTACCATTTTCCTTCCGATGCTAGAATATGGGTTCCTGACTCCTCCGACCATCCCTACTTAGTTGACCCAGGTGTTATCACCATTTACCTTGATCATCTTGATTCAGGTTTTAGAATCCACCTGATTCCCATAGTTCAATCTTTATTGGACTACTATCATGTCTGCCCTTCTCAACTTACTCCAAATAGTTGGAGATTAGTTTACTGTTTTTTTGCGTTTATTCTCTAGATGAATCGTATCCCATCTGTTGACCTTTTCAGAAATTATTACACCTTGAAAGTATCCCGCGAACGCGGATACCTTCATTTTGCTAGAAGAACCTGCATTGTGAGTGAACTGGGAAGAGAATCCAAAATTTTCATTGATTCTTCCATTCCCCATGACAACAAGCAATGGCGGGAAAAGTACTTCTTCTGTGCCATTCCAAATCCAAACTTTCGGTCTCGATGGTGCTTACATTCCTTGGAATCCTTATCTCCTCCGAAAGTGCATCCGGAACTTACTGAATATGACCGAATAACCTGGAGTATGATTCCCACTGGAAATCCAATAGATGCAGCCAAGTTGAAAACAGATGTAGGTCTCATTAGTCACGGCCTTTTTCCAGGTAAAGATAATAACAACTGTATACCTTTCTTTCTTTTTCCCCTTATTTTCTCTCTTTTTGTAATCCTTACTCATTATCATATACTTTTATCATCAGAAGTAATTGCTCATCCAGTCCCTAGTGTTGCTGATCTCCGAAGAATTGTTTCAGAAGAAAAGAAATCCGATTCTAGGGTTACCAAACCCTCCAAGAAAAGGAAACACACTGCCTGTCATCCTTCAAAAAGAAAAACTGTTGAAAAAGATTCCCCTGATCAGGAGAAAACCATCCCGGCTCCAGAAGATGCCATCAGAGAAGATACCAATGTGCAAATTGTGAAAACTATTGCAAGTAAGACCCCTGGTCCCAAGACGAGGACCTCTAGAACCTCCAATACACTGAGATGCAGACTTAGGTCCACAGGTCCAGTTTCTGACCAGGGCTCGTCTGGCTCAAAGAAGAAGAAGAGAAGAAAAGAATTTCATACTGCTCCCACAGAAGTTCCCACTGTTGAAGATAATCCACATGAAGAGATTTCTGCTGCCACCGAGGCTGATGTTGAGGAAAATAGAGAAAACTTACTGTCACACATATCAGCCGATTTACCTCACGATACTTCCATCTTCCCAGAAAAGATGGTTGAGGATGAAGATCGAGGTAAGGATTTATTTGACTACTCTTCTGAACATCTGAAGAGAATTACTAAAGACATATTAATACATGCTGTAGGTGGTATTATTGAGGAAATAGCTGACCAATTATGTGATGAAAATGCTAATGTTCCTGTCTCTCCCTTGGATGTTGTTGCCGAGGACCATGTGAATGAAATTTCCGTTTCCGTTTTACCTTTATCCATCCCTGTGTTGGATGTTGCTGCCCCAGATACTGATGTTCCCCCTTTTGAAGAAAATGATCAAAATGCTCCTCCCTTGGAGGAAAATAACCAGAATATTCCCTAGGAAATTCATGAAGTAGCTCCACCAGAGAATAATCCTGCCCCACCTGAAGCTCTCATGGTAATTGACCCTCAAAATGGTCATGAAAACCAAAAAAATATCATCATGCAGACTGGTTCAAATGAAGCTACTGTAAATGTAAATCCTGAGAATATTCTTGAGATAGCTGACCTCCAACAAGTCCCTGACCAGCTTGATGATACCATGAGCATTGCTGACTCCGGGAATCCTTTCCACCCTGAGTGGTTTTTGAAAGAAAATCATACGGCCAGCCATAATTGGGAGGCTGCTAGAGAATGGGGCACAAAAGGCAGAATCCCCCGCGACAAGAGGAATACTGCACGAATGTCTGATTCTGACCTTTATTCACATGGGTGGGGGTAAGAAATAAACCTTTTTCCCTTTCTTCTATTTAGAATTAATTTACTATTGATCTAATTGCTTATATTGTTTTTAATGTATATATATATATTGATTGATCAATAGATGTTTTGGGGCTGCCTTCAATGCATTTTCTGAAGTATTGGAGAGAGAAAAAACTGTCTCAGGAAAATGATGAACTGATCAAAAAGAATTTCGAATTGGTCAATGAGGTACAAGATCTTCGGAGAAAATTGGAATATTCAGAGAGAAAATTAACAGCTTCTGAGTTCAGAGAGATTGATTTGATGAATGATCTTGATAGCTTACACACTGACTATGAACTTTGCTCTGACCATTGTGCTGAATTGCAGGAAGAGGTGTCTATGTTGAGAGATGCCGTTTTGAATTATAGGAATGAGCTTTTTCAGCTCGAAATGTTAAAGAATGATGCCCTTGACAGGGCTAGGATTGCCACAGATGAAAGAGAGGATTTTAAAGGAAGGCTAACCGAGCCTTGGTCTGGTCACAAAGTATTGAGAAAGAAAAGAATGAACTTCAGGAAAAGTTCAAT
Organism: Hakea prostrata; assembly: GCF_041222555.1. Classification (NCBI taxonomy): domain Eukaryota; kingdom Viridiplantae; phylum Streptophyta; class Magnoliopsida; order Proteales; family Proteaceae; genus Hakea; species Hakea prostrata. Next base: position 32,084,425 of record NC_142606.1, read on the forward strand.
GAGATTGAAAAGCTAAATACAACTTTAGAGTTGGCTCAAGAATACCATGTGAAAGCTTTCAGTTCAATTTTGCTGGAGAAGTCTGCTTTAGAGGATAAAAATAATGATTTGGGGTTGAGACTCAATGAAATAACAGCAGAAGAGGATAATCTCGATGCTTCCCTGAGTTTGGTTTCTAAAGAGAAAGAAAGTCTTCATGTTCTCCTGGATGAAACTTTAAAATTCAAAACTTTACTGCATGAAGATTTAGAAGCAGAGAGGAAACAGTTTGAAGTTGAGAAGAAAAGAATACAAAGTGAAAATCAGATAGTCTTAAATTTAGTTACCTCCTCAGTGAAGGAAGTTGGAGATAATCCAACTTTCCTCGAATTTTGCAAGAATATGGTAAAGGATTGCTCTGATCAAATCTTTTTAGAAATCCTTAAGATTCATCCTGGTTTAGATTTCAAACTGTTATCCCCAGAATTTCTCCCTTCCAGAACCTTTTTTTATCTTAGGAACTTGAAATATCCCAACTCTGATTGCTCATCAGAAGATAATTCTGACAATGATATGAGTGACTCCTCCAGTTCTGGCCAAGATCATTCTGCCAGTGATTCAGATGACAATGATGATGATAACTTACCTGCTCAAGAAGATGAAGAGACTGCTGCTAATGATATTGTTGATGTTGATCCATCTGGTAATGCTACAGATGTTGATCCATCTGCAAAACCACAAATTTGAAGAATACACTCTTTTTTGTTTTATGAACTTACCTTTTTCCTCTTTATCTACCTCTTCTGCATATGAGGTTTTTTAACTTGTCAATCTTTTATATGAATGAAATTTTCTTCCTTTCTTTTGCTCTTTTTAGCTTTGACAGAATAGTATCTTTCGTAATGTTGACTATCATCTGATCAGATACCTTGAGATGTTGATTTACAGATAACCTTTGAACTTCGATTAATAGTCCTCGATGTAACCTGATCCTTGAGTTATTTTATTGATTAATTCCGTTGTACTCGATCCGAATGCTGCCTTAGAAAGATGTTGCCTTAGAAAGATGGCTACTGGAGCCTGACTTCGGAAAGTCGGGATCATTCCTCGGAAGGAACAATCTGGGATCACCCTCGCGAAAGGAATGATCCGTGATTAGCCTAGCATGACTTGGCTACCTGAGCCTGACTTACGTAAAGTCGGGACCACCCTCGGATGGAATGATCCGTGATCAGCTTCGGAAAGCATGATCAGGCCTCGGAAGGCTGGCTACTTGAGCCTAACTCACGAAGAGTCGGGACCACCCTCGGAAGGAATGATCCGTGATTAGCTTCGGAAAGCATGACCAGGCCTCGGAAGGCTGGCTACTTGAGCCTAACTCACGAAGAGTCGGGACCACCCTCGGAAGGAATGATCCGGATCAGCTAGCATAATCATGCCTCAGATGGCTGGCTACTTGAGCTTGACTTCGGAAAGTCGGGATCATCCTCGGAAGGAGTGACCCTGAGTCAGCGTTGAAAAGGCATGACGTGACCTCGTAAGGCTGACCACTTGGGCCTGACTTCGGAAAGTCGGGATCATCCTCGGAAGGAATGACCCTGGATCAGCATTGAAATGGCGTGATCAGATTTCATAGAGCTGACCACTTAGGCCTAACTTCGGAAAGTCGGGATCATCCTCGGAAGGAATGACCCTGGATCAGCGTTGAAATGGCGTGATCAGAAGAACTAGTTCGCAAAAATGTCCCTTGGATTAATAATGAAGAAGAAACTTTAGATGACCACATTTAATAAAATGTTTTCTCCAAGAATACCAGAAAATCCTTTCTACTGATAATATTTCTTAAGGTGAATTACATTCCACGGTCGTTTCAAACAGCTCCCATGAGAATCTTTCAGCCAATATGTGTTTTTGCTCACAGTTTTTGTTACCACATATGGCCCTTCCCAGTTTGTAGAAAGCTTTCCACAGTTCCTTGGATCTGATGCTGATTTTTTCCTCAAAACCAAATCTCCTACTCTGAAAGATTTATGTTTGATTCGAGCATTATAATACGCCGATGTTCTCCTCTGATATTCTGTATTACGGTATAAGGCCTTTTCTCTGACTTCATCTAAAAATTCAAGGTTTGTCCGTAGTCCTTCTTCATTAGTTATTGGATCAAATCCCTCATATCTATTTGATCCCACCATAACCTCCACTGGAGCCAATGCTTCTGACCCATATGCTAGTCTGAAAGGTGTTTCTCCTGTTGGAGTCCTGACCGTAGTCCTATACGCCCATAGTACATGAGGTAGTTCATCGATCCACAAACTATGCGCTTCATCCAGCCTCCTTTTTATTCCTTGCAGAAGTGTTTTGTTAGTTACCTCAATTTGGCCATTGCATTGAGGATATGCCACAGATGAGTGCTTGCACTCAATATGATAGTCTGCACAGAAATCCTTGAATCTTTCATTGTCAAATTGTGGTCCGTGATCAGTCAGTAGAATCTTTGGTAGGCCATATCTGAATATGACATGATTTCTGAAGAACTTTTCAATTTGACTTGTGGTAGTTGTTGCCAGGGCTTCTGTCTCTACCCATTTCGTGAAATAATCGATTGCAGCCACTACAAACTTTTTTCCTCCAGTTGTAACAGGAAAAGGCCCCAACAAATCCATACCCCACATAGCAAATGGGAGGGGATTAAGAATTGATGTTAGTTGCTCTGCTGGCTGGTTCTGAGTTGGTGCATGAATCTAACATTGATGACACCTTCTTACATATTCAATCGCCTCAGATTGCATTCGTGGCCAATAAAATCCTTGTCTTAGAATTTTATAAGCCAAAGCTTTCCCACCTAAGTGGTTTCCACAGATTCCTTCGTGGACCTCGGATAAGGCATAAAGAGCATCAGAGGGTCCCAAACATTTCAAAAGTGGCCCAGAAACTGTTCTTTTATATAATAACCCATTCTTTAGAAAAAACCTGGCAGCTCTTCTTTTCATAGTTCTGGTCTTTTCCCTATCTTCAGGAAGAATACCATCCTTCAGATACTGTATGATAGGATCCATCCAAGATATCTCTGCATCAATTTCCATTATCTCTGGTTTTGAATATGTTGGAATATCTAGCTCCTCATAATACAGTTTGTGGAATAGAAATAGACTTTGCGGATGCCAATTTTGCCAGAGAATCTGCTTCATTATTTTGATTTCGAGATATCCTCGTGACTGAGAATTGTGCGAACCACTCCTTACATTGCGATACTTTTTTAAGATAGCTGACCATTCGATCGTCTTTCGCACCATACGCTCCCGTGACTTGACTGACCACCAGCTCAGAATCACTTTTTACTTCAATGCTTTGAACACAGAGGGATCTGGCTAGTCGTAATCCTGCAATAAGAGCTTCATACTCTGCTTCGTTGTTTGAAGCATGAAAATTAAACCGAAGTGCATTTTCAATTACAAATCCGAACGGACTCTGTAAAATCACCCCCACTCCTGATCCCTGTGAATGACTTGACCCATCTACATGTAAGATCCACACAGAAGACACCTCACTAGAATCTTTTTCCTCCTCTGGTGATGAAATACTTTCAGCAATAAAATCAGCCAAAACTTGTGCCTTTATCACAGTTCTAGGTTTATAATCTATATCGTGTTCTGTTAATTCCCCGCCAGATCAGGCTTATGCAGTATTTTCTTTAAAGGCCAGTTGGTAAGAACAATAATTGGATGAGCCTGAAAATAGGGTCTGAGCTTCCTGGCTGCTATTATTAAGGCGAAAGCCTGTTTCTCAAATTCCGGATATCTAGATTCTGCATCTAACAATGTATGACTTACAAAGTAGATAGGATTTTGGACAGTACCTTCTTCTCGGATTAACACCGCGCTTTGAAAATAAAACATCACAAATCTCTCCCCCCCCCCTCCCATCCAACACAAAAGCCTAACTCGCCCCCCCCCCCCCCCTCTCCACAACCAAACTCCCGCCCCCCCCCCCTTTTTTTTTCGTTTGTGGCTTTTTTTTTTTTTCCCCCCCTCAAAAAAGGGCGCACCCTTCTCCCCCCTCTTTTTTTATATTCCTTTTTACCCCCCCCCCCCTCTTTCTTTTTTTTTTTCTTCCTTTCCGGGTTTTGGTTCCATTTCATACGCCTTGAACCGAAGTTTCTCGCACCGAACTCCTCAGATCTGATTCGATCTGGTTTGCTCCTTGATCAATCAACCTCTCACTCCTGAAAGAAAACAGAATCACAGTAAGAAACGGAGCCGATCGTCTTGATCGGCGTCTCGTCTCCGACGATCTAGTCGATATGGAGTCAATGGTGTTCACGAGCTCTCTCTGGAGCTTTTGGAATGCTAGTAATGGAGTTCAATCGAGTGAGCTTAGAGTTTTGGTTGATTCTAGAGACTTACCTTCTCACGGATCTTCCCTCGCTTTTATCTTGACTTTCCCGCTTATAATACTCTTTAAATCATGGCCATCAGATCATTGCTCCTCTTTGGACGTCTTCGATCATCTTAGCTTTATATCTCAATTAAACCCGATTGAGATTGGTTTGACCGGTACAAACCGGCAATGGATATATTAGTCACAACATAAGCCCCCAAGCTCTGCTGATCGAGTCGAGCTTGTATGAGACTGCGGTCGGGAGGTTTTATCCTTTTCATAAAAAACACCACGACATCTCTTGTCCGACTATTATGTCTTTTCCCCAGGTAATTCTTGGTTTCTTCAAAACCTTGATGACGAGTTACCGCATCATATCATCATTATCTTGAAAATCTGCTTATAATTATATCTCTCATGAGATCATGTCCTTCGTATTGGTTGACATTATATTATTGTATTCAGCCCCCAAATTATCTTAAAACCGGCTGAAATCACTGTCTTGTCGAGATCTTTTCTGAATTTTCAAATACAACTTTTTAACTTCCTTAGCGTTACCGCCTTGATCAACGACTTCATCTTTTTCCCATGCATTGCCATCATATTGTTCCCTTGTCTTTTCACACATCATCTTCATTTTTTCAACTGTTGTTTTTCATGCGTTAGCTGATTAATCCCACGCGTCGGTTACGAAAGGTAATGACCATTGATTTTGGACCATCGTGTATTTCCCCCTCCTTTCAAGAAATCCTCTCTCATTCTTTATATATATCTGTCAACTGTCGCCTTTTCCTTTCCGTACTCTGTTCTTCTTCGCGAACACCAACATACCTATCTGCTAACTTCTTTATTACTCCTTTTCAGATTTTACCTTTTCAATTTCCTTCTTCTTCCTTGCTTATCTCCGCCATGGATCCTGCTTCCAATCCTTCAGTACCCAGTATCTCTTCCCAACCTGATATACCCTCAAACAGAGAGCAAATGAAAAATGTGTCTGGTGCTTCTTCCTCTTCTCAACATGATCCTTCAGATTGGAAACCGGTCCCGTATGCTCATGACGAAGCCATCCTTCCTTATACTCCTGTCAACATGTCCAGAGAAAAAATGGACCCAAAGCATGCCGGTCCTGAATGGTATCCCACTAAAATAAAGAAATCCTCCCTGGATTCTTATTTGGAAAGTTACCATTTTCCTTCTGATGCTAGAGTATGGGTTCCCGACTCCTCCGACCGTCCTTACTCAGTTGATCCTGGTGTTATCACCATCTACCTTGATCACCTTGATTCAGGTTTTAGAATCCCGCTGATTCCCGTAGTTCAATCTTTGTTGGACTATTATCATGTCTGTCCTTCTCAGCTTACTCCAAATAGTTGGAGGCTGGTTTACTGTTTTTTTTGCGTTTATTCTTCAGATGAATCGTGTCCCGTCTGTTGATCTCTTCAGAAATTATTACACCTTGAAAGTATCCCGCGAACGCGGATATCTTCATTTTGCTAGAAGAACCTGCATTTTGGGTGAACTGGGAAGAGAATCCAAAATTTTCATTGATTCCTCCATTCCCCATGACAATAAGCAATGGCGGGAAAAATACTTCTTCTGCGCTATTCCAAATCCAAACTTCCGGTCTCGATGGTGTCTTCATTCCTTGGAATCCTTATCTCCTCTAAAAGTACGTCCTGTGCTTACTGAATATGACCGAATAACCTGGAGAATGATTCCGACTGGAACTCCCATAGATGCGGCCAAGTTGAAGACGGATGCAGGTCTCATTAGTCATGGCCTTTTTCCAGGTAAAGATAATAACTGTTGTATACCTTTCTATCCTTTTGTAATCCTTACTCATTATCATATATTTTTGCCATCAGAAGTAATTGCTCGTCCCATCCTTAATGTTGCTGACTTACGGAGAAGTGTTTCGGAAGAAAAGAAGTCTGATTCTAGGGTCATTAAACCCTCCAAGAAAAGAAAACATACTGCCCGTCATCCTTCGAAGAGAAAAACTGCTAAGAGAGATTCCCCTGATCAAGAGGAAACTACCCCGGCTCCAGAAAGTGCCATCAGAGAAGATGCTGATGTGCAAATTGTGAAAACAGTTGCAAGTGAAATCCCTGGTCCCAAGATGAGGACCTCCAGAACCTCCAATACACTGAGATGTAGACTTAGGTCTACGAGTCCGATCTCGACCGGGGCCCATCTGGCTCAAAGAAGAAGAAGAAAAGAAGAAAAAGAAATTCATACTGCCCCCATAAAAGTTCCTGTTGTTGAAGATAATCCATGTGAAGAAATTCCTCATGATACTTCTGTCTTCCCAGAAAAAATGGTTGAGGACGAAGGTCAAGGTAAGGATTTATTTGACTATTCTTCTGACCATCTGAAGAAAATTGCTGAAATAGCCGATCAACTATGTGATGAAAATATTGATGTTCCTGTCTCTCCCTTGGATGTTGTTGCCGAAGACCGTGTAAATGAAATTTCCGCTTCCGTTTTACCTTTGTCCATCCCTGTGTTGGATGTTGCTGTCCCAGATATTGATGTTCCTGCTCCTCCAGATACCAATGTTCTTGCTCCCCCAGATACTAATGTTCCCCCTCCTGAGAAAAATGATGAAGATGTTCCTCCTCCTGAGAGAAGTAATGAAGATGTTCCTCCTTTGGAGGATAATAACCAAAATGTTTCCCATGGAATTCATGAAGTAGTTCTCCCAGAGAATAATCCTGTCCCTCTCACGAAGCCCTCGTGGTAATTGTCCCTCATGAAGATCAAGAAAATATCATCATGCGGTGGTTCAAATGATGCTTGCGGTGAATGTTAATCCCGAGAATATTCTTGGGGTAGCTGATCTCCAACCAGCCCACGATCGGGTTGATGATACCATGAGCAATGCTGATTACGGGAATCCTTTCCACCCTGAGTGGTTTTTAAAAGAAAATCACCACGACCGGCCGTAATTGGGAGGCTGCCGAGAGAATGGGGTACAAAAGGCGAGAATTCCTCGCGACAAGAAGAATCTTGCACGGATGTCGATTCCGATCTTTATTCTCATGGGTGGGGGTAAGAATTAGACCTCTCCTTCTTTTTATTTATTTAAAACTAATTCACTTTTGATCCGATTATTTATATTGTCTTTAATGTATATATATATTGATTGATAAACGGATGTTTTGGAGCTGCCTTCAATGCATTTTCTGAAGTGTTGGAGAGAGAGAAAACTTTGTCTCAGGAAAATGTTGAACTGATCAAGAAGAACTTCGAATTGGTTAATGAGGTACGGGATCTTCGAAGAAAATTGGGATCTTCCAGAAAGAAAATTAACGGCAGAGTTGAGTTCGAGAGAAATAGATTTGATGAATGATCTTGATAGTTTGCATAATGATTATGAAATTTGCTCGACCATTGTGCTTGAATTGCGGGAAGAAGTTTCTATGTTGAGAGAAGCCGTTTTGAATCATAGGAATGAGCTTTTTCAACTTAAAATGTTAAAGGATGATGCCCTTGACGGGGCCAAAATTGCCACGGGTGAAAGAGAAGATTTTAAAGGAAAGGCGACCCGAGCCTTGGTCTGGTCACAAAGCATTGAGAAGGAAAAGAATGAACTCCGGGAGAAGTTTGATGAGATTGAGAAGCTGAATCTTGCTTTAGAGTTGGCACAAGAATATCATGTGAAAGCCTTCAGTTCAATTCTGTTGGAGAAGTCTACTTTGGAAGATAAGAATAATGGTTTGGAGTCAAGGCTAAATGAGATGACAGTGGAAAAGGATAATCTCAATGCTTCCTTTAATTTGGTTTCTAAGGAGAAAGAAAACCTTCATGCACTCCTGGATGAAACTTTGAAATTCAAAACTTTGCTTTGCATGAAGACTTAGAGCGAGAGAGGAAACAGGTTTGAAATTGAAAAGAGAAGAATACAAAATGAGAGCGGATAGTTTTAAACTCGGTTACCTCCTCTATAAAGGAAGTTGGAGATAATCCGACTTTCCTAGGGTTTTGCAAAAATATGGTAAAGGACTGCTCTGACCAAATTTTTTCAGAGATCCTTAAGACTCACCCTGGTTTAGATTTCAAGTTGTTACCTCCAGAGTTTCTCCCTTCTAGAACCTTTTTTGATCTTAGGAATTTGAAGCATCCCGGTTCTGATTGTTCATCAGAAGATGATTCTGATAATGATATGAGTGACTCCTCCAGCTCGGCCCGATCATTCCGCCGGTGGTTGGGATGATAATGATGATGATAATTTCACTGCTCAAGGAGATGAAGATATTGCTGCTAATGATCTTGTTGATGTTGATCCGTCTGATAATGCTACAGATGTTGATCCATCTACAAAATCACACATATGAAGAAAACACTCTTTTTGCTTTATGGACTTACCTTTTTCTTTCTTGCCTACCTCTTTTGCATATGAGGGTTTTTCTTCTTCTTTTTTACTTGTCCATCTTTTATGTGAATGAAATTTTCTTCCCTCCTTCTATTGTGATTATTTTTATATTATATATATACTGCTGAAAATACCTCTGATGAAAAAGTATTTGAAATGATTTTTTTTTTACCTGATCAGATAGCTTGAGATGTTGATTTAATACCTGATCTGACCTTTGAGCTTTAATTAACGAGACTTCAATGTAACTTTGATCCTTGAGTTATTTATCGATTAATTCCGTCGTACTCGATCCAAATGATGCCTTAGAAAGATGGCTACTTGAGTCGACTCTGGAAAGTCGGGATCACCCTCGGTACGGAATGATCCATGATCAGCTTCGGAAAGCATAACCTGGCCTCGGAAGGCTGACCACTTGGGTCTGACTTCGGAAAGTCGGGATCATCCTCGGTACGGAATGATCCATGATCAGCTTCGGAAAGCATAACCTGGCCTCGGAAGGCTGACCACTTGGGTCTGACTTCGGAAAGTCGGGATCATTCCTCGGAAGGAACAATCCGGGATCACCCTCGCGAAAGGAATGATCCGTGATTAGCTTAGCGTGACCTGGCTACCTGAGCCTAACTCACGAAGAGTCGGGATCATCCTCGGTACGGAATGATCCGTGATCAGCTTCGGAAAGCATGACTAGGCCTCGGAAGGCTGGCTACTTGAGCCTAACTCACGAAGAGTCGGGATCATCCTCGGTACGGAATGATCCGTGATCGCCGCCCGGAAAGCATGACCAGGCCTCGGAAGGCTGGCTACTTGAGCCTAACTCACGAAGAGTCGGGATCATCCTCGGTACGGAATGATCCGGATCAGCTAGCATAATCACGCCTCGGAAGGCTGGCTACTTGAGCCTAACTCACGAAGAGTCGGGATCATCCTCGGTGCGGAATGATCCGTGATCGGCTCGGAAAGCATGACCGGGCCTCGGAAGGCTGGCTACTTGAGCCTAACTCACGAAGAGTCGGGATCATCCTCGGTGCGGAATGATCCGGATCAGCTAGCATAATCACGCCTCGGAAGGCTGGCTACTTGAGCCTAACTCACGAAGAGTCGGGATCATCCTCGGTACGGAATGATCCGTGATCAGCTTCGGAAAGCATGACCAGGCCTCGGAAGGCTGGCCACTTGGGCCTGACTTCGGAAAGTCGGGATCATCCTCGGAAGGAATGACCCTGGATCAGCGTTGATATGGCTTGATCAGAAGAAACTGGTTCACATTGATGTTTCTTGGTTTAATAACGAGAAAGAAACTTTGGATGACCCCGCTTAATAAAATGCATTCTCCAAGAATACAAGAAAATTCTTTCTACTGATAATATTTCTTAAGGTGAACTACATTCCACGGTCGTTTCAAACAACTTCCATGAGAGTCCTTCAGCCAGTATGTGTTTTTGCTCACAATTTTTGTTACCACATATGGTCCCTCCCAGTTTGCAGAAAGCTTTCCACAATTCCTTGGATCTGACGCTGATTTTTTCCTCAAAACCAAATCTCCTACTCTGAAAGATTTATGTTTGATTCGAGCATTATAATACGCTGCTGTTCTCCTTTGATATTCCATATTACGGTATAAGGCCTTTTCTCTGACTTCATCTAAAAATTCGAGGTTTGCCCGTAGTCCCTCTTCATTAGTTATTGGATCAAATCCTTCATATCTATTTGATCCCACCATAACTTCCACTTGGAGCCAATGCTTCGATCCATACGCCGATCCGAAAGGTGTTTCACCTGTTGGGGTTCGACCGTAGTCCTATATGCCCATAATACATGAGGTAGTTCATCAATCCACAGGACTATGCGCTTCATCCGGTCTCTTTTTTATCCCCTGCAAAAAGTGTTACTGTTTGTTACCTCAATTTGGCCATTGCATTGAGGATACGCTACGAGATGAGTGTTTGCACTCAATATGATAATCTGCACTGAAATTCCTTGAATCTCTCATTGTCAAATTGTGGTCCGTGATCGGTCGGTAGAATCTTTGGTAGGCCATATCTGAATATGACATGATTTCCGAAGAACTTTTCAATTTGACTCGTGGTAGTTGTTGCCAAGGCTTCTGCTTCTACCCATTTCGTAAAATAATCGATCGCAGCCACCACAAACTTTTTCCCTCCAGCTGCAACGGGAAAAGGTCCCAACAAATCCATACCCCACATAGCAAATGGGAGAGGATTAAGAATTGATGTTAGGCTCTGCTGTTGGCTGGCTCCGAATTGGTGCATGAATCGGCATTGATGACACCTTTTTACATACTCAATTGCCTCAGATTGCATTCGTGGCCAATAAAATCCTTGTCTTAAAATTTTATATGCCAAAGCTTTCCCACCTAAGTGGTTTCCACAAATTCCTTCATGAACTTCAGATAGAGCATAAAGAGCATCAGAGGGTCCCAAACATTTCAACAGTGGCCCAGAAACTGTTCTTTTATATAATAACTCATTTTTTAGAATAAACTCGGCAGCTCTTCTTTTTACGATTCGGCCTTTTCTCTATCTTCGGGAAGAATACCATCTTTTAGATATTGCATAATAGGATCCATCCAAGATATCTCTGCATCAATTTCCATTATCTCCGCTCTGAATATGCCGGAATATCTAGCTCCTCATAATATACGGTTTGTGGAATAGAAACAGACTTTGCGGATGCCAATTTTGCCGGAGAATCCGCTTCATTGTTTTGATTTCGAGATATCCTTGTGATTGAGAAGCTGTGTGAACCACTCCTTACATTGTGATACTTTTTTAAGATAGCTGACCATTCGATCATCTTTCGCACCATACGCTCCCGTGACTTGACCGACCACCGATTCCGAATCACTTTTTACTTCGATGCTTTGAACACGAGAGAGATCTAGCTAGTCGTAATCCTGCAATAAGAGCTTCATATTCTGCTTCATTGTTTGAAGCATGAAAATTAAACCGAAGTGCATTTTGAATTACAAATCCGAACGGACTTTGTAAAATCACTCCCGCTCCTGATCCCTGCGAATGACTTGACCCATCTACATGCAAGGTCCATATAGAAGATACCTTACTAGAATCTTTTTCCTCCTCTCGGTGATGAAATACTTTCAGCAATAAAATCAGCCAAAACTTGTGCCTTTATTGCAGTTCTAGGTCTATAATCTATATCATGTTCTGTTAACTCTCACGGCCCATGATACCATTCTTCTGCCAGATCAGGTTTATGCGGATATTTTCTTTAAAGGCCAGTTAGTAAGAACGATAATTGGATGAGCTTGAAAATAGGGCCGGAGCTTCTGGCTGCTATTATTAAGGCGAAAGCTTTGTTTCTCAAATTCCAGATATCTAGATTCTGCATCTAACAATGTATGGCTTACAAAGTAGATAGGATTTTGGACAGTACCTTCCTCCCGGATTAACACCGCGCTTACCGCCGCCTTTGAAGAAGATAGATATATCTGCAAGCTTTCTCCGGGCTTTGGTCGAGATAAAGCTGTGGACTGGTCAACCTCCTCTTCAGCTCTTCAAATGAATTTTGACAGTCCTCTGACCATTTGAATTCGTTGAGTGCATTTAGATTCTTCAAAGCCTTGAAGAATGGTGCACACTTATCTCCTGATCTGGATATAAATCTACTTAATGCTGCAACTCTTCTGTTAAGCTTTGAATTTCCTTCATCTTCTTTGGGGAGCCGTCATATTTAAGATAGCCCTGATTTTTTCTGGATTTGCTTCAATGCCCCTCTGTGTGACCATGAAACCTAGGAATTTACCAGATGAAACTCCAAATGCACACTTCTCAGGATTGAGTCTCATTCCATTTCTCCTCAATACATCAAAGCATTCTCTCGGATCGAGCGAGATGATCAGATTTAAATTGACTTTTTACAAGAAGATCATCTACATAAACCTCCATATTTCTTCCAATTTGATCAATGAACAGCTTGTTCATTGCCCTTTGGTATGTTGCACCAGCATTTTTTAACCCAAAAGGCATAACTTTATAACAATAGCTTTCCCGATTGGTCATGAATGCCGTGTGAGGTTGATCCTCCTTTTTCATAAGAATTTGATTATATCCTGAATAAGCATCCATAAAACTCAACATCTGCTGACCTGATGTGGCATCGATTAGCTGATCGATTCGTGGCAAAGGATAGCAATCCTTGGGACATGCCTTGTTCAAATCAGTGTAATCTACACACATTCGCCATTTTCCATTATGTTTTTTCACCATTACCACATTTGCTAACCACCTTGGGCACTCGATTTGCTCAATGAACTCAGATTTCTTAAGTTTGTCCACTTCAACCTTAATTGCATCATGCTTTTCGATGAGAAATTCCTTCGTCTACCTTTCTTGGTTTGATAGATTTATCTATCCATAAACAATGCTCTGCTACCTCCACTGCTTAAACCTGGCATGTCTTGTCTTGACCAGGCAAAGACATCTACGTTTCTTTGGAGAAATTCTTTCAATTGTTGCTTATCACGACTTGTTCGATCAGCTCCTATCATGGTCCCTTTTTCTGGATTCTCCAAATCAAAACAAATTTTTTCTAGCTTTTCTACTGGTTCACCTCTTTGAATTTTTTCCTCATCTCTATTATCTGTAACTTCAACAGTAAAGGCAAGTGCCTTACCTTGTGCTTTCGAATCCTTCAAAAAAGTTGTGTAGCTTTGCCTTGAAGTTTTCTGATCTGATTTGCATTCTCCAATGCCACTTTCTGTTGGAAATTTGACTTTCAAATGTCTTGTCGAAATTATTGCACCAATAGTATTCAACGTTGGTCTCCCCGAAATTATATTGTATCTTTGACGGACTTTTTATTAACAAAAATTTGGTAACTGTAGTTACCGTTTGTGGATGTGTTCCAAGTGTTATCGTTAGTTCCACAGTTCCCTCTACCGAAGTAGACTCTCCGGGAAAATCCAAATAGTCTTGTCTTGCAAGGTTTTATCTTGACCGTATCCAACTTCAATCGTTGAAAAGCTTCGTAAGACATGATGTCTACGAGATGATCCTGTGTCTACTAGAACTCTATGAATATCTCTGTTTGCCACCTCAATGACTATCACAAGCTGCGTCATCGTGTGGTTCTTGAATTCCTTCCATTTCTTCCTCCGTGAAGACTATTTCCTTCATCATTTTGATTCTTCTAGGAATAACATGAGATTCAACGAAATTCACATACGCGCATGAGCCTTAGATTTTGAAATTGAATTTAAGTCCAAACTTCCCAGGATGGTCATGACGGGGGCTGCTTACATTGAATCTGCCGATTTTCCTCTGCTTTGTTTAGTATTTTCCTCTGGAGAGTTATCTTGAAAATCTCCCTTGGCTTGCTCTTCTCTTGCTTTGGTGTTCGATTGTTCCACCTTCTCGGCTGATCAGCAACATTTCTTCTGTTTCCCCCATTTCTTTTTTGAACATCTTGATCTAATCTTCCTTGGTTGATCAGTCGTTCAATTTCATATTTTAGAATTCTGCGAGTCATCGGTATCATGACCATGATCTTTGTGATATCTACAGAATTTATTCGGATTCCTTTCATCCGCCTTTGCTATCATAGGTAATGGCCATTTCATAAATCCCCGGTGCTGAATTTGCATCAGAATTTCCGATCTTCTTACGTTGAGAGGAGTGTAGTTTTCTTGGAATGGTTTGGGAATATCCCTTCCTGTGTGACGATCGGGAATATTTCTTGAAAAGCTCCTGCTTGTTCCTTCGTTCTCTCTGATCTCTCGATCAGATTTCACAACTCCATCATCTTTTCTTTTAACTCCACTTTGCTATCGGTTTCTTTTCTTGCTTGGAGAATGTCTTTCATATTTGCATCCTGATTACGTAGTCGTCAATTCTGCTATGTTTGCTTTGGTTTATTCATAATCGGGAATTCCAGAAGATGTTCATCTGTTAGGCCTCCGAACATAGCGTCATATGCCACCGCCTCATTCAAATTTTTAATTTGAATTGACTCTGATTGAATCTCTTCATATAATTTTGAACTGATTCTCCCGATTTTTGGCGGATTGCGGCCAAGTTATCAACGATTTCTTGCTTTTCATGCTACTTTGGAATCTTGACAAGAATACTTTCGTCAAATCCTTAAAATCCTTAATGGAGTCGGCAATAAGCTGAAGAACCGGGTTGTTGCAGATCCTTTCGGGGAAGATGGAAATGAGCGACACTTTAAAATATCGAGTTACTGCTAGCATCATAACGAGTTGAACCGAGCCGGGTGCTCCATTGGATCTGTACTTCCATCGTACATCGTGAATGTCGGAAGTTTAAAATTGCGCGGCAATGGTGCTGACATAATATCTTTAGCAAATGGATTCTGGTTCATTATTTCCTCGGTATTTTCTCCGCCATCTTTATTCACCAATCGTTGGATCTGATCATCGAGGACGCGAAATCTTTTGCTGATTTCCGATCCATAAACTTCAGATCTGCAATCTCCCGATCTTCTGTTTCTCTCTTATCTCTCCAATTCTCAACGCTCCTGCTTTTTTTGCTCCAGATATGACTCAATTGATCATCTCTGGACGATTCTCGATCTTCAGTCTCTAGTGGAATATAGTTTGGATCTGCACTTTCTCCTGATCCTTCCTTCAGAAATGATCTCCTTCGACTTCCTCCTGATTTTTGAACCTGAGAGTTTGGGACAGAAGTCGCTTTTGCTCGGGAAAGAGTTCGAGATCTTCCAACTGACAAAACCGGAACTCTCTCCTCGGGATGTACTCCGATCTGCTTGATGAAGGTTCTCATTAGATTTTTTGTCTCCAGTATTTGATGCTGCATGCTCTCAAACCGCTCAGCAATTAGATTTGGATCTAACTCTGGACGAGATGTCGCCAATGTATCTGCTAATTGTTTCTCTTGCCTTTCAAACTGATCAGTTGGACGAGATGGAGAATGATCTTCCAGCATTCTCTGCCTTTGTCGAGTTTGCATCACTGGAATTTGCGGTATCGGAACCACTTCTCTCGCTCTTCTTTTTGGATTTACTCTCCTTGGCTCCCTCTGGCTTGTTTCCGCCATTTCTATCGGTAATTCCCCCTCTCGCTCAGGTGATTGAGCCATAGCTTCTGTTTTGACTTGAATTCCCACAGACGGCGCCAAATGTTGGTGCTACTTTTGTCGATCGCCTTGAACCGAAGTTTCTCGCACCGAACTCCTCAGATCTGATTCGATCTGGTTTGCTCCTTGATCAATCAACCTCTCACTCCTGAAAGAAAACAGAATCACAGTAAGAAACGGAGCCGATCGTCTTGATCGGCGTCTCGTCTCCGACGATCTAGTCAGTATGGAGTCAATGGTGTTCACAGAGCTCTCTCTGGAGCTTTTGGAATGCTAGTAATGGAGTTCAATCAGAGTGAGCTTAGAGTTTTGGTTGATTCTAGAGACTTACCTTCTCACGGATCTTCCCTTGCTTTTATACTGACTTTCCCGCTTATAATACTCTTTAAATCATGGCCATCAGATCATTGCTCCTCTTTGGACGTCTTCGATCATCTTAGCTTTATATCTCAATTAAACCCGATTGAGATTGGTTTGACCGGTACAAACCGGCAATGGATATATTAGTCCCACAACACCCCCTCCGCCCTTTTTTTTTTTTGGCCTCCTTTTTTTTTTTTTTTCCCCCTTCCCCCCCCCGGTGCCCATGAAACTTAGGAATTTACCAGATGAAACTCCAAATGCACACTTCTCAGGATTGAGTCTCATTCCATTTCTCCTCAATACATCAAAGCACTCTCTTAAATCGGCGAGATGATCAGATTTAAATTGACTTTTTACAAGAAGATCATCTACATAAACCTCCATATTTCTTCCAATTTGATCAGCGAACAGCTTGTTCATCGCCCTTTGGTATGTTGCACCAGCATTTTTTAACCCAAAAGGCATAACCTTATAACAATAGCTTTCCCGATTGGTCATGAATGTCGTGTGAGGCTGATCCTCCTTCTTTATAAGAATTTGATTATAACCAGAATAAGCGTCCATAAAACTCAACATTTGCTGACTTGATGTAGCATCAATTAACTGATCAATTCACGGCAAAGGATAGCAATCCTTGGGACATGCCTTGTTCAAATCAGTGTAATCTACACACATTCGCCATTTTCCATTATGCTTTTTCACCATTACCACATTTGCTAGCCATCTTGGACACTCAATTTGCTCAATAAACTGAGATCTCCTAAGCTTATCCACTTCAACTTTAATTGCATCATGCTTTTCTGATGAGAAATTCCTTCGTCTCTGTTTCACTGGCTTGATAGATTTATCTATCCATAGGCAATGCTCCGCCACTTCTCTTCTTAAACCTGGCATGTCTTGTGCTGACCAGGCAAAGACATCTGCGTTTCCCTGAAGAAATTCTCTCAATTGCTCCTTGTCCTGACTGTTCTGATCAGCTCCTATCATGGTCCCTTTTTCTGGATTCTCCAAACCAAAACAATTTTTTTCCAGCTTTTCTACCGGTTCACCTCTTTGAATTTTTTCCTCATCCCTGTTATCCGTAACTTCAACAGTAAAGGCGAGTGCCTTACCTTGTGCTTTTGAATCCTTCAAAAAGGTTGTATAGCTCTGCCTTGAAGTTTTCTGATCTGATTTGCATTCTCCAATGCCTCCTTCAGTTGGGAACTTGACCTTCAAATGTCTTGTCGAAATTATTGCCCCAATAGTATTCAACGTTGGTCTCCCGAGAATTATATTGTATGTTGATAGACTTTTTATTAACAAAAATTTAGTAACTGTAGTTACCGTTTGTGGATGTGTTCCAAGTGTTATTGTTAGCTCCACAGTCCCCTCTACCGAAGTAGACTCTCCAGAAAATCCAAATAGCCTTGTGCTGCAAGGTTTTATCTTGACCGTATCCAACTTCAATCGCTGAAAAGCTTCGTAAGACATTATGTCTATAGATGATCTTGTGTCTACCAGAACTCTATGAATATCTCTATTTGCCACCGCAATGACCACCACAATGGCGTCATCGTGTGGTTCTTGAATTCCTTCCATTTCTTCCTCCGCGAAGACTATTTCCTTCATCATTTTGATTCTTCTAGGAGTAACATGAGATTCAACAGTATTTACGTACCTGGCATGCGCCTTAGATTTTGAAATTGAATTTAAATCCAAACTTCCCAGGATGGTCATGACGGGAGACTGCTTCTGTTGAATCTGCCGAATTTCCTGCTGTTTAGCATTTTCCTCTGGAGAGTTGTACTGAAAATCTCCCTTGGTTTGGTCTTCTCTAGCTGGTGTTCGATTATTCCACCTTCTCGGCTGATCAGCGGCATTTCTTCTGTTGCCCCCATTTCTCTTTTGAACAAATTGGTCCAATCTTCCTTGACTGATCAGTCGCTCAATTTCATTTTTCAGAATTCTGCAGTCATCAGTATCATGACCATGATCTTTGTGATATCTACAGAATCTATTCAGATTCCTCTCATCCGCCTTTGCTATCATAGGTAATGGCCATTTCATAAATCCCTGATGCTGAATTCGCATCAGAATTTCTGATCTTCTTGCGTTGAGAGGAGTGTAGTTTTCTTGGAATGGTCTTGGGATGTCCCTTCTGTATTGACAATCAGGAATATTTCTTGAAAAACTCCTGCTATTCCTTCGCTCTCTCTGATCTCTCTGATCAGATTTCACAACTCCATTCTCTTTCCTTTTAACTCCACTGCTGTCAGTTTCTTTTCTTGCTTGGAGAATGTCCTTCATATTTGCATACTGATTACAACGAGTCATCAATTCTGCTATATTCGCCGGCTTGTTCATGATCAGGAATTCCAGAAGATGCTTATCTGTTAGGCCTCTAAACATAGCGTCATATGCCACCGCCTCATTCAAAATTTTAATTTGAATTGACTCCTGATTGAATCTCTTCATGTAATTTAGAAATAATTCTCCCGATTTTTGACGGATTGCAGCTAAATTATCAACAGTTTTGCTGCTTTTCATGCTACTTTGGAATCTTGACAAGAATACTTTCGTCAAATCCTTAAAATCCTTAATGGAATCTGGTAATAAGCTGAAGAACCAGGTTGTTGCAGATCCTTTCAAGGAAGATGGAAATGAGCGACACTTTAAAACATCAGAGTTACTTGGCAGCATCATAACAGAGTTGTACTGAGCCAGGTGTTCCATTGGATCTGTGCTTCCATCATACATCGTGAATGTCGGAAGTTTAAAATTGCACGGCAATGGTGCTGACATAATGTCCTTAGCAAATGGATTTTGGTTCATCATTTCCTCAACTTTTTCTCCGTCATCTTTGTTCACCAATCGCTGAATCTGATCATTGAGGACACAAAATCTTTTACTGATTTTCGATCCATAGACTTCAGATCTGCAATCTCCTGATTTTCCTGTTTCTTTCTTATCTCTCCAATCCCCAACACTTCTACTCTTTTTGCTCCAGATATGACTCAATTGATCATCTCTGGACGATTCTCGATCTTCAGTCTCTAGTGGAATATAATTTGGATCCGCACTCTCTCCTGATCCTTCCTTCATAAATGACCTCCTTCAGCTCCCTCCTGACTTTTGAATCTGAGAATTTGGGACAGAGGTTGCTTTTGCTCGGGAAAGAGTTCGAGATCTTCCAGCTGATAAGACCGGAACTCTTTCCTCAGGATGTACTCCGATTTGCTTGATGAAAGTCCTCATCAAATTTTGTGTCTCTAGTATTTGATGCTGCATGCTCTCAAACCGCTCAGCGATCAGATTTGGATCTAACTCTAGACGAGATGTCGCCAATGTATCTGCTAATTGTTTCTCTTGCCTTTCGAACTGATCAGTTGGACGAGGTGAATGATCCTCCATCATTCTCTGCCTCTGTCGAGTCTGCATCATTGGGATTTGCGGTATCGGAACCACTTCTCTTGTTCTTCTTTTTGGATTTACTCTCCTCGGCTCCCTCTGGCTTGTTTCCGCCATTTCTATCGGTAATTCCTCCTCCCGCTCAGGTGATTGAGCCATAGCTTATGTTCTGAATTGATTTCCCACAAACGGTGCCAAAATGTTGGTGCTATTTCTGCCGATCGCCTCAAACCGTAGTTTTCCGCACCGAACTCCTCAGATCTGATTCGATCTGGTTTGCTCTTCGATCGATCAACCTCTCACTCCTGAAAGAAACAGAATACCAGTAAGAAATGGAGCCGATCATCTTGATCGGCGTCTCGTCTCCGACGATCTAGTCAGTATGGTGTCAATGATGTTTTCAGAGCTCTCTGGAGCTTCTAAAATGCTAGTAATGGAGTTCAATCAGAGTGAGCTTAGAGTTTTGGTTGATTCTAGAGACTTACCTTCTTTCGGATCTTCCCTCGCTTTTATACTGGCTTTCCCGCTTATAATACTCTTTCAATCATGGCCATCAGATCACCGCTCCCCTTTGGACATCTTCGATCATCTCACCTTTATCTCTCAATTGAACCCTGCTGAGGTTGGTTTGACCGGTATGAACCGGCAATGGATATATTAGTTACAACAATAGGTCTAACTGGACCGATCCTTCCGCAATTGCAGATGATCCTGCAAAGCCATATAGATGTGTGGATGACGGCTCCATCAATTCTTCACCCACCTTTAGTTTTTGATAAGTTGCATAAGATAAAAGATCTGCAGCAGATCCGGTGTCAACTAAAACCCTGTGTACTTCGCGGCATGCAATCTCTACCTTGATGACTATGGCATCATCATGAGGTAGACAAACGCCTCTTTCATCTTCTTCTCCAAAGGTGATCGAACCCTCACAATTTGGTCTTTTACGCTTCTGCGTCTCTCCGGTTTCAACAAGTTTTGACTTTGCTTTCAGCCTCCAGAGTGATTCAGGCTCGGGACCACCGAAGATTGTAAGGATCGGTGATTGAGTTGCATCAATTACCTCCTTACCCTTCTTAGATTTAGGGGCCTCCTTCGGTTGGTCTGGGCTAACCGAACGGTCCCTCTTTACCGCTATATCTCGTGGTTCCTCTCGTCTTCTACTAATGAAGCTGGATAAATGTCCCTGGGATATCAATCTCTCTATATCCGCCTTTAAATGTCTACAATCATTGGTATAATGACCGTAATCTTCGGAGGCCACTTCAAGATATTTCGCCTCTTGATACTGTTCAGAATACCAGCCCGAGGAGTATTTAATGGAGTATACTCACTTTTATCAGGAGATCTCTGTCGCCACGCCTGATAAGGCTTTCCAACTCGATCACGAATGTTCTGCTTGGGCTTCTGCTTGTTCTCAAGAGCCTTCTGTTCTTTTGTGGAGACTTTATTGTCTCCCTGGCGTGCGTCCAGGATTTCCGTGACTTTCGCTTGCTTTTGGCATCTCTGTACCAACTCAGCATAAGTTGTGGGCATGTCTTGAAGTAATAACTCCAAGAGTCTCCGATTAGTGAGTCCAGTGAACAAAGCAGTTTTAGCTACTTGCTCATCTAGATTCTCTATCTCCATTGTAACTCTGTTGAACCTTTTCAGATATTTCCGAATTGATTCATTCTTCCCTTGTCTAATAGTAAACAAGGTTTCTTCAGTCTTTTTGATTTGAATTCCACTTTGAAAATGCCCTATGAATTTTCGTGCCAATTCATCGAAATTCACGATCCTCCTCGAAGGAAGGTTCGAGAACCATTTCTGTGCCGCTCCAGTTAAAGATGAACCAAAGATCCTGCAGAGAATTTCATCAAAATTACTTGCAACAACCATAGTTTGTTGATAATAACTGATGTGGGCCGTAGGATCCCCGGAGCCGTCGAATGTAGAAAAAGTTGGCAGACGGAAGTTGTGAGGAAACTGGTATCCGGCAATGGGCTCGGCAAACGGAGTTTTTCGAATAACTGAATAAATATCATCAGTTATCCTGCCTTTCGCCAATTGCCCAAGCTTCTGATTGATATTAGCCAGTTCCTGACCAATGTGTGTCGATCGATCTTCAGCAACACGATCACAACCCCGAACAACATAATCATTATCTTGAACAGCGCGATCATCTCGAACGGCTCGATCATCAAAAACAGCTCGATCATCCCGAACAGCTCGATCATCCCGAACAGCACGATCATCCCAAACAGCACAATCATCACGAACATCACAATCATCACGAACAACACGATCATCACGAACAGCTCGTCTCATAGTTGGCGAGTGAGTTCTTAATCCGGTAACCAACCTTGTATTTGAATCTGTAGTACTCCCTTGTGGTTCGTCAAAACGATCATCACGTCTAGGGAGATTTTCAGTTCTCCTAGGTATTCGGTCTTCTTCACGGAAGTTTTGACCGACATTTTGTTCCTCGATTATCCGCCGTTGCGATGCGCGCCTTCCTGTCTCACGACGATCGGGCTCTTGTGGTATCACCACTTGTCTGGTCAATGCACGGAGTGCTTGACTGGGGTCCAGCATCTGGAGTTTTAGTTGATCCAGTTGATGCTGGAGTGTCTCTGGAGGATTGTTATCTCCTTGGCCGCCATCTACCTCAAGCGGCCGACTACTTCCTTGGGGAATATTTGGATTGTTTACTCCAGGAATTTGAATACCAGCCTCCCATTGTGCAGCAGCGGCTGCTGCTGCTGCTGATCTAGTGACCATAGCTTTCTAAAATGATTCCCACAAACGGCGCCAAATGATGCGTCCAATATCTGCTTAGCCCTTAGATCTCCTGAAGATGACCTGCAAAACAAAGCATCAGATGTGGCCCGACCGCTGGGGTCGGGAGTCCACCTCCAAAGGCTAAGTTAGTTGATGAACTTAATCACAAACGACTTTGCTGGAACACAGAGCTAAGGAATGAATAACTAGAATACGATTCAGATAGTAAGCATCTGAGTGTTCACGTTCAAGTGTGTGTATATCTCGATCCCTCCCCCTGGTGGGGGAGGCGATGTTTATATAGAAAGTACCTTCGAACCTCCTTCGTTGGATGTATTTGAGCCTTCTTCGGATAGCCGTTGGATCTCAACAGATAGATCCGTTGAGTGATAGACTTCTACTAGTTTGAACTAGTAGAGGACTCCTAGGATAACCTCACGGTTCTCTGATGGTTATCCCTTCAATAGTGATAAGTGACAGTCGCCAAGTTGTATCTGCCATCATTAGGGTAATTAACCTAATCCATAAGTCAGATTAGGGCGTGCTTGTGGCTGATTTAGTTTTCTTCCTCAACAAGCTACCTTCTGAACCCGGCTCGTTCGGAAACGAGTCGATTCTCTTCGTCTCGACTGGAGTCAAAGGTCGAACCATGGATGAACCAAGTTTAATCATATTTTCTCCGTATCACCTCCTAATAGAGATTTGGAGTTTTCGATTGAGTTATTTCCAAGAGCCGCTCCGGTATCTAAAGCCCCATATGGAATGGAACCTACTGAACTAAGAACTACATAACCAGCTGAATAATCTTAGATAGAGGTTTTATACAGCCTAGTGTATCACCTTGGGGAGCTCCGGTCTTGTTTGTGAAGAAGAAAGATAGTAGCATGTGTTTATGCATTGATTACCGGGAGTTGAACAAGTTGTCCATAAAGAAAAGATATCAGCTGCCCAGGATTGATGATGTGAAATTCAGCCCTTTCCTAATCCTGACCCTGACCTGGATCCATTGGTGTTTGTAGGTCCGAAGACCCGGAGTAGTGAAAGAAGAGACTTGTGGCCCTCATAGTCGAAGATTTGGTGCATGATTCAGAGCCTATGGATATTGACAGTGATGCCCCTTACTTGGATACACTGTCAGTGTTCACTCAGAAACTGCACTTAGAAGGAGGAGAGCGTAGTTGAAGTATGTGATACACTTTTGATCTCATTCCGAAGGTATTTATCTATTCTAGACTTGTTGATTGACTTGTAGGAGAAAACCCAACTCAATTTGGATCAGTCTGGCATTCCATTTCCCTAACTGAAGTTGCTGTTCAGGCTTGGTCGACTGCTTGGTTGATTGGCGAGTCGACCAACAGAATAGTAAATTCAAAAATTCAAAAATTCTTTATTATTTTAACCCTACTTTTTGGGAATTCGTGAATAGAAGCCTAACCTAATCATTGGCACTCCAGAGCATGAAGAGTGAGCTTCCCAAAGCCCTCTCTTGAAGTTGGTGAAGATTCTTGGTCTCAATCATTGCATTCCCTCTTCATTCACTTCCTCAAGGTATGATTCCTCTCTCTCATTCTCTAATCTACTCTTTCCTCCACTCTTTCTCACTATTGAGACTATGGCTGAAGTGCTGCAACCTTGCAAACACATAGCCATGTGTTTCCCTTTCATCTCCATTAACTTCTTTTCATTCTTGCTATGCTATGCATTCAATACAATCAATAGGATTGCATTTCTATGATTCTTGTCATTCCAACTTGTCTTATCAACCTAAACTGATGTGTAGATGCATGCTAGGTCTGATTTATTATTGATTTATGATTCTAGTATAGTTCTTATCACTTCCTTAGCTGATTCCCCATCATTCCTTGCAATTGCGACAAACCCCATTTCAATTCTTGATGTTTAGCATATTGAACATAGGGTTTCAATTTGGGTATTCCTAATTGGACCGTTGGATCACGATAATTTTCATTGTATAGTGTCCCTATATTGCTATGATCATTCCCTCCAAATTTCAGATCAATCCGAGACCCGGAAGATCGAATTCGGGCCCAATTTCCCTATGCTGCCCATTACTGATCCTCTTGGTCAACTGGTCAGTTGACTAGTCAGTTGACCAAAGGAAAATAGCAACTCAACTCTTGCTCGTTTCGCTTCGTTTGATCTCCGATTTGATTGTTTCCTTCTCTAATGTTACTTACTTGTTATCTAGGGTTCAAGCACTAAGTTGAGGACTATTCTAAGTGGTATTTGCTATTATTCTCGATTCGATTAAGGTAAGGACCGTTATACCTGTTGCTTGTATCTCAAGATATTACGCAAGTATACGTATCGCAATCAAGTAATAAATGATAAGTACAGTATCGATCCTACGGAGAATTATATCCTTAACTTTCAATGTAAAAGTAAAATTGATTTAAATGAAATTAACAAGGTTGATTGGTAATTAACTAACTAAATACTCAAATGACAGGTAAAGAAAACTAAGGAACTAAGATGTAGATTAAGCAATGGAAGAAACTTAAATGAGTGACAAGTGTGTTAGGAATCAAGTTTCCCTTCCCCTGAATTTTATGACACAAATACTAAAGCAATACTACAACCCCAAGATAAATCAAGAACTTGGAATGAATGGCAATATGGTATTTTCCAATACACATAAGCTAGCATCCTAAATCAACATCAGCATATTCCTATGAAGAATTGAATTAAGAATGCAATTTAAATCCAATCCAATCAATGGTAATGTGAGGTAATTGGGTATTTCTACCCAACCTACTAATTAACACAACCTAATTAAAGATGATGCTAACTCACACAATTCAACAAACACTTAGACTTCATTAATTTTCCAATTAATGAAATCATAACATTCATTCAAGAAAGATGGTTCAAGAACTGAAATTAGTCAATATAACATGCTGAATTCATTAACAATAAAGTGGATTGCAATAAAACTAAAGAGCACATGATTAGTTACATATCAAAATTCAGGTTTAGGTACTACTATCATCCCAACACAGCTAAGATTTAGCCCATAACAGAATTCAAATGCATAAAACCAAGTATAGTTGACATGAGACTAGAAAATAAGAAGATAGAGTTATAAAAACAAGAATAAACTAAGGCTTCAATGCTTCCACATGAGCTCCAGCTTTCTTCTTCAGCAAATCAGCAACTCCAGCAGCTCCTTGCTTCCACAAGAGCTCCAGCATTCGTTCTCTACCTCCTTCCTCTCAGCCCAATCTCTATTCTCCCTTGGTCGAATCTCCCCTCTTGTCCTCCTTGCCTCTCTTCTCTTTCTTCCATAAATGTCATCAATCATTAGGTTAGATTCTGGCCATAGGATTAGAACTTTCCTCCTGAGATCAAGGGCTGAAAACCATCATGTATTTACAAGAATTTAGTCCACTTAAGTTAGCCCTTTTTGGTCAATTCCATTTGAATTGGATCTGAGAATATTCTGCTCCGTTGTTGTAGCAATGCAGCAACAACTCTACAACAAAGTTAGAGGACATGTTCTTCTATTATGAATCTTCACCTACATGTTCAAGAGAAAGAGAAACAGTCAAATTCATCCATAAAAAGAAGGGAAATTCATGCAATGGTGACAAAAACGAACTAAACAAAATGCAACATGTTAAGACTAAATAAGACAACACCTAATGAATACTATCACTAAAACAAAGACAAATTACTCCTAAATCAAGCCATCCCAAGTATAAAAGTTATAAATCTTAACTCTATTTCATAGAGTTATCAATACCCATATGACATGGACTATGTGCTTATTCAATGATGATTGGCAATTTGATATGCTTTTCTTATCAATTCTATTTAGACCTCATATGACTACTGTAGTTCTCTTTCAACAGTAGTAACAGGTTTAATTACTTTTGTATATCATGTCTATTTAATTATTGTTATTTACATTACACTTGAATTATGTGATTTTATGATATGACTTTCAATATGATGATGTATCATGTATGTGTGATATGATGAATTGAGAATGTGATTGGATAAGTATAATTTGGCATTGAGGAATGTCTAATTGACATTTCTGTCACATTGGAGGGAATAGTATGGGATGTTCTTCGAAGGTGTCCATCGACGCTTTCCCGGATTATTGGATGACATATATAGGACTTGTCTAGGTGTATGGCTAGGATGTCCTTGTCATTTCAGACCCGAATCGGAAGGGTATTGAGACCGAACGACCCGTGGTAGTAGTATGGTTTGATGGGCGCTCAAGACCGGTAACCAACTCGTGAGAGGACATAGATCATATTACGGATATCCGAAAGGGGCCATTGTTAGTAGGGTTGCAAATAGCCAGACTTGGGCTCATGGGCACTCGAAGATCGGTGAGTCATATCCATGAGGGGACGTGAGAGCTTCCCGTCTACTATTTGTGGATGACCAATGGGGTTGATGAGTCCGGTGAGTAATATCCGTGACTCTAGTGTGAAGGATACCGGAAAGGATCGCCTGGGGCAAGGAATGGACGTATCTGGATCTGACATGGTTTGACTGAGTAGATGACTTGCATTGGGCTAGGCTTTACCGTGACATGCGCCAATACTTGTACCAATGGTGATGTGAGAGAGTGGTGACCTAAACCCCAACCATGGAATTGTCCAAGATGGATGCAGGACCCAATTCACATCGGAGAACCCAAGATACCTGGATGGTTGAGGGAAGAGTGATTTGAGACCTACCCAATGAAGTATGGTGCTATGACTTAAAGCATGTCTACCATAGAGACTAGCATATGTAAAGTTAGAATCATAATTGCATCATTTGTCTCGTATCATTTGCATCATGTTATGACTTGTATCATATGGTTTATGTACTATGGATTAACTGCCTTGCTGAGTTCCTTTGAACTCATTCCTTTCTGTGCATTTGCTTTGTTAGACTATTCTACAGGTTTTGAAGAGTCCGATGGCACGTCCTTCTGTGAAACCCAGCCCTAACCTTGACCCAGAAACCCTGTTGTTTGTAGGTTTGACAACCCGAAGTAAAGAAAGAAGTCAACTCTGGGCCATCTCAGTGGAAGACTTGGTGTTTGGCTTAGAATCCATGGAAGTTGATGACAGTGTTCCATTCATGGAAACTTGTTCAGGACTGAAAAGGAAACTGCACCCTGATGAAGATGGGATTAGTTGATGGACTTGGAGTACTCTCTGACTTGGTTCGAAGGCATTTCTACATACTAGGTAAGTCACTTTGTGTGTGTGCAAAACCCCTTCAAGTTTGGATTTGATCTGAGCCTTCAATTCCCTATTTTGGACTTGCTGGTCTGATTGGTCGATTGGGCCAGTCGACCAATCAATCGACCAATGAGATCTGTTTTGTTGAATTAGGTCTTGGCTTCTCTATTTAAGCCCAACTTCGAGTCTAATTCGTCATTTGTGCTTCCAAACTTCTTGAAACGAACCAGAGCTCTCCTCAAGTCATCTCCTTTGCATCCTTGGTGGTTTTCTTGTTGGATCTTCGTCAATTCTCTTGCATTTGCATCACAAGGTATGTGATCTCCTCCTCTCTTTTCCATCTTTGGTTTTCTATAGTTTTTCTTTCCTTTTCTATTTGAGAACAGTAGAGTTGATGTTGCATCTCTGTTGCAACCATCACTCTACTCATCTTCTCTCTTTTCCTAAGGATTTAAGGCTTGATGGATGATCTTAATCAAGATCATCACTTGCTTTTGAAGGAAACCATGTCTTCATCTTCTTTCCCTTTTTAGATTCAAAGTTCTTCAATCTTAGATCTGTTTTTCTAGAAGTTCTATACATGTTTTCCATGATTTCTTTATCAGATTAGTAATCCATCATTCTTTAGTTTCTCTTCCATGAATTTGCCATGATTTCTCCAAGAACCTTGACTGGCCTATTTATGGTAAGTTTTTATTTCCTATTTTGTAACTTGAAGACTTAATGTTGTTAGGGTTTTGAAGTCCTCTTTAGACCAATACACTATCATTGCATATTCCCTCTTGTTTGGTGGCAATTCGAATCACAAAATTCGGATTTCGGATCAGAAATCTCTGATTTTGTCTGTCACTAACTCTGTTGGTCAACTAATTGGTCGACTGAGTCAGTAAACCAATTAATCGACCAATGAAGACAGTATCCTCTGTTTTGGTTGATTTTTGGTTGATTTGATTCCTATCTTCTAGAGATCTTCCCTAATAAGGTATGTACACTGTCTAGGATCCCCTTCCAAGTTTAGAAAAGATCTTCCTTGATTCTCGGGATTCTTTGCAAGTTATTTAAGGTAAGGATAGTTAGTTCCTTACTTACATAGATTGCGTGATTTAGTTTCCATATTTGAATCTTCCTGATTATTTCCATAAATAGATTCTTATATTGATGTACTACTGATGCAACTACTCTAATTACAGTAGCATTACTTGTTTATATTAATTAGTTAATGTATGACTTTACTTGCCAATTATATATGAGTTGGATCATGTTCTTGATTACTTTCCATATGGGGAGTTACTATATTTGTGATATGATTGATTCATGGTTGTGAATGATTAGGTATGGTTTGGAAAGGGG
This sequence comes from Hakea prostrata, assembly GCF_041222555.1. Classification (NCBI taxonomy): domain Eukaryota; kingdom Viridiplantae; phylum Streptophyta; class Magnoliopsida; order Proteales; family Proteaceae; genus Hakea; species Hakea prostrata. Next base: position 32,113,332 of record NC_142606.1, read on the forward strand.
AGTTGTCCTTTTGACACTTCTGTCCTTGGACATCAACGGGAATATTATGGGATGTTTCCGGAGATGCCCTTTGACACCTTCCTAAACCATTGGTTGTCATACCTAGGGCTGTCGAGAAGTGTTTGGCTAGGATGTCCCATTATATCAGACCCTAGTCGGAAGGGTATTGAGACCGAACGACTCGTGGTAGCTATGGGGACTCATGGGCGCTCAAGACCGGCAACCAACCCATGAGAGGACATGGATCACATTGTGGATACTCGAAAGAGGCCATTCATTGGTAGGGTTGCATATGGATAGACTTGGGCTCATGGGTGCTCAAGACCGGTAACCAACCTGTGAGGGGACATGAGAGCTTCCCATTTACCATATGTGGATAACCAATAGGGTTGATGAGTCCATAGTCAGGGACTATGAGGACTCTAGTGTGAAGGATACCGGAAAGGATCTCCAGGGGCGTGGAATGGACGTATCTGGATCTGAGTTGATGTAACTAAGTAGAAGACTCGCATTTGGCTAGGCTTTGACCCTGACATACGCCAGTACTTATTAGACCAATGGTGATGCGAGAGAGCGATGACCTAAACCCCAGCCATGGAATGTCCCGAGGGATGCTGGACCCACTACCAAGCGGCGTTGTGTGATGAGACCTTCCCAAGGAAGTACGGTGCTATGACTTAAAGCATGTCTGCCAATAGAGACCAACATACATAGAGTTAGAATCATAATGCATCATATGTTTCATATCACATTGCATCATACTTTGCTTTGAAATCCTGCCATTTTTGTTATTATGGATTAACTGCCTAACTGGGTTTCTTTTGAAACTCACTTCTTTTGTGCTATGTCTTTCCTAGATTTCTCTACAGGCTCAGAATATTATGACTACTCGTATGAAGAAGCGCAGGGAGAGGAGGCATATCTCCAAGAAGGTGATTGCGGTTACGACGATTACATTGAAGATTCCGCGGGTGGTCATGCTACGTACAATGCTTAGTCCGTCGATAGAGTGGAAGCGTCCTTGTGCTATTTTTGAGATTTACACTTATAGAGATGTTCTCTATAAGATTGAAAACGATTTAGTTACTCATTGCACTTGTTATTGGGATTAGTTTTCATCTCTTTTCCTTTTTTTTCCTAAACTACTATTCCACTGTTGGTAGAGTGAGATTTCCACCTCACTTTACTTTATGATTTTGACATTATTGTTATCTTTTGTACTCTGATGATATATGATTTTATTCCTTCCTTATTTGGATCTCTCATTTATACATTGCACATTGATTATTTACATTCTTGATTATGTTATTGCTTATGTGGGAGGATGGTTTCCTCGATACTCGATCTTCGGGGCTGTGGATCACACACTCGGGTATGCCAGGTAGGGTACTGGCTGGGTGGATGTAACACCTTTGAAGCACTCTATGATGAGCCACACTACCCTCAGGGTAGTGGCTACTATGAAGATTATTGTGAGGGTACTGAAGAGGACTATGTTGCACCCCAGGATTAGCCTGACACTGGTGTTGGAGCAGCTATACTGAACTTTGAATATCTACACTTATGAGGATGTGTTTTATGTGACCGAAGAAACATTTGTTTAATGTTACATTTTGGATTCCCCTTTAAAACCGGATCTGTAATTTAACTTTCTTTGATATAGTCATTAGATGTGATTTGTAAACTTAACTTAAATTGCTACTTTTCGCTGCCGTGTGAGGAAGTGACTTTTGATCACTCTCTCTCTCTCCCTCCTTTTGGATTCTATATATATATATATATATATATATATATATATATATATATATATATATCTTGGTATCATCTTTATTTTTTTATATATATATATATATATATATATATATATATATATATTTGGTTCACTTTATTCCGCACTCTGATTATCTGTTTTATCTTATTCATGATTCTTTATTATATGCTTAAACCATGATTATTATCGTTCATGATTGTGTTATCGCATATGTGGGAGGCATGTTTGCTCGATACTTGATCTTCGGGACTGTGGATCACATACCTGGGTATGCCCAATGGAGTACTGGCTGGGTGGATGTGATAGATGACCTCTTCGATCAGTTGAAAGGTGCAACTGTGTTCTCGACGATTGATCTAAGATTTGGATACCACCAACTTAAGGTGAAGTCTAGTGACATTTTCAAGACAGCCTTCCAAACAAGATATGGTCACTATGAGTTTAGAGTTATGCCCTTTGGTTTGACTAATGCTCCTACTATTTTTATGAATCTTATGAATCGAGTTTTTCATGATATGCTTGACAAATTTGTGATTGTATTCATTGATAACATCTTGATTTACTCAAAGAATGAAGAAGAGCATGTGAGACATCTTAGTTTCACCTTGCAAAGATTGAGAGAAAAGAAGCTTTATGCCAAGTTTAGCAAGTGTGACTTTTGGTTCTCAAGAGTAGTATTCCTAGGCCATGTGGTTTCAGTAAAAGGTAATCGTGTTGATCTCGAGAAGGTTAAAGCAGTTGCCGATTGGGACAGACTGAAGACCATGACAGAAATAAGAAGTTTACTGGGAATGGTGGGATACTATAGGAGATTTATTGAGAACTTTTCTAGGTTGGCTACTCCTATGACTAAGCTAACTAGAAAAGAAGAGAAGTTTGTTTGGACCGATGCTTGACAAGTGCCCTGGTTTTGACTATACCTGATGACTCTTGTGGTTTGACAGTCTATACTAATGTGTCGAAGATTGGTTTGGGTTGCGTTTTGATGCAACATGTGATAGTGGTAGCTTATGCCTCTAGAAAATTGAAAAAGTATGAGCGGAATTATCCCACTCATGATTTAGAGCTTGTCGTTGTTGTCTTCACCTTGAAGATTTGAAGACATTATCTGTTTGGAGAAAAGATTGCTATTTTCACCGATCATAAAAGTCTGAAGTACTTCTTTACCCAAAATGAGTTAAATATGCAACAAAAAGATTGTTGGAATTAGTATCTGATTATGATTGTGGTATTCAGTATCACCCTGGTAACGCGAATGTGGTTGTTGATGCTCTTAGCAGGAAAAGTAAAAGAAAAGAGTTGGATTTGAGTGCTTTGAGTAAACCGTTGCTGTTTTCGATTTCGAAACTTGGTCTGGAAATTAATCCAGAAGAATAAGATTTTGTTCTTTCTGCCATGACAGCAAGATCCACCCTTAGAGATAGAATTTTTGCTCTACAAGCCTCTAATTAGGAATTGAAGGAGAAATTTGAGAAGATTTCTTCAAATCTTGAGTCAGATCCTGATTTTGGTATATCTATGGATGGTGTCTTGTTGTATAGAGGAAGACTTTGTGTGCTTGACGTTGATGAGATTAAGGAAGGAAATTTGCAAGAAGCACACCAATAAGTTTTTACAGTGCACCTAGGAAGTAATAAGATGTATAAGGATTTAAGAGAACATTTCTAGTGGATTGTTTTAAAGTCCGATGTGGAAGACTCTGTGGCCAAGTGTGAAACTTGTCAGCATGTTAAGGCCATTCGTCAACCACCATCTAGACTTCTGCAGCCCCTTCCTATTCCTAGTTAGAAGTGGGAAGATATCACTATGGACTTCGTGACTAGCTTGCCTTGGACAATTAAAGGAAATGATTTAGTATGGGTAATCATTGATAGGTTGACCAAATCAGCCCATTTTATTCCTATGAAGATCATTCATACTATGGATAAGCTAGCTAGGCTTTATGTGGACAATGTGGTTCGTTTGCACGGAGTGCCTGTGAGTATTGTGTTTAACAGAGATCCTAGGTTCACCTCGAGGTTTTGGAATAGTTTGCAGTATGCCTTGGGAACCCAGATAACTTGAGTACTGCTCATCATCCACAAACTGATGGACAATCTGAGCAAAAAATTCAGACTTTGGAAGATATGCTTAGATCTTGCATTGTGGATATGGGTGGCAATTGGGTTGAACACATCGCTTTGGTTGAGTTTGCCTATAACAACAGTTATCAAGCAACAATAGGCATGGCTCCATTCAAGGCTTTGTATGGAAACACTTGTAAGACACCCTTGTATTGGACTGAGACTGGTGAAAGGAAAGTGTTAGGTCCAAAAATGATTGAAGCTACAAGTGCAATGGTGGACATAATAAGAGAAAGGATCAGATCGGCCTAGTTAAGACAGAAATCTTATACGGATAAGAGAAGGACCGATTTGGAATTTCAAGTTGGGGAGAAAGTTTTCCTAAAGGTGTCACCTATGAAGGGTGTGATGAGATTCAATGTTAAAGGAAAGCTTAGCCCTCGGTTCATCAGACCTTATGAGATTCTTGAGAAGGTTGGACCTGTTGTAGGGGTGTCAACAGTGCGGTTTGGAGCGGTTTCGGGCCGGGCCTAACGGTTTCGGGCTGGAAAACCCCCAGCCCAAACCAGCCCATTTAAAAGATAACGGTTTCGGTGCGGTTTCGGTTTGGTGCGGTTTGGGTTCGGGTTGACTAACGGTTTGGAAATGAAATGGTGAAAATGAAATTTGAAACCCTAATGCCTGATTTCACAAAAGCGAAAATGTTAAAGACTGAAAGTCTGAAACTGAAACAACGTTAACGATTAAGATTAAGACTTAAGAGTTAAGAGTTATCAATTAAGACTTTTAAATTTTAAAATAATAAAACTAAATGAAATTTGAAAATTAAAAAGTTAACGATTAATATTAAGACTTAAGAGTTAAGAGTTATCAATTAAGACTTTTAAATTTTAAAATAATAAAACTAAATGAAATTTGAAAATTAAAAAGTTAAAACTTAAAACTTAAAACTTAAGCAACTCTCAACTACTCAAACTCGAGTCTCAACGTCTCAAACACCGAAATTCATGGATCATTAATTACATTTAAACAATTCCAAACAAAATTTAATTACATTTAATATTTTAATTTTATTTATGTAAAGACTAACGGGCTAACGGGCCGCACACGGGCTGGGCCGGGCCAGCCCGAAACCGTTCGGGCTGAGGACCCTCAGCCCAATTACGGCCCATTAAGGATCGGTTCGGGCCGGTTCGGGCTATAACAGTCTGGTTCGGTCCGGTTTTAACGGTTTGGGTTGAAAATTGACACCCCTAACCTGTTGCATACTGTTTGACCTTACCTCTGTCTCTTGCTAGAATTCATAATGTATTCCATATATCAATGCTTCGGTAATAAATAGAGAATCTGGAACACATACTACAGCGAAAACCTGAAGGACTTAGTGCTGATCTTTCATATAATGAAGAGTTGGCCGAAATCCTAGACAAAAAGGACAAACAATTGCGGAATCAAAGCATCCCCTTGGTAAAGATTCGGTGGAAGAATCACACCCCTGAAGAAGCTTCTTGGAAGAAGGAAGACAAAATGAAAGAGAAGTTTCCCCATCTTTCTAGAAACCCAGGTATGCTTTCAATTTCAAGGACAAAATTTCTTTTAAGGGGGGGGGGAGAATGTGAAAACCAGTCCAAAACCCTAACCCGAAAACCCTTTTGTTTGTAGGTCTGAAGACCCGAAGTGAAGTTAGAAGGCAATTGTGGGCCATCTCAGTGGAAGACATGGTGTTTGACCCAAAATCCACGGAGATTAATGATGGAGTTTCATACTTGGAAACCTTGTCTGAATTGGAGAAGAATCTGCACCTTGGTATTGAAGAGCTTGGTTGATGGACTTGAGGCTTAGTTGGACTTGTTTTGGAAGGTCCCTCAATACTAGTTAAGTCACTTGTTGAGTGGATCGATCAGGCTGATCGACCCACAGTGACAGGGGCTTAACTGTAAAATCTCTGATTTTAGGTTTTTGATGCTCTACTTATTTGAACATGGGATGCCTCTCTCAAGCCTTCACATTGAAGTTGTGGAAGATCCTCTTTCGAATCCTCAAGCTTTTTCGGCGAATCTTCTTCCTTAAGGTTGGTGATCACTCATACTTTTTCATTGATCTATTCTCTTATTGATTCTTCTTATTTATGTGATTATGAAGAAGGTTTTGTATCATTGCAAAGACCTCTTCTTCAATCTCTATAGTTGTGAGTGAATATCCATTCAAACCAATGCTTCTATGATCTACACAACTTAATTTTAGAATGAGATCTTGTGAGATCTTCATGAATGTGTGATCATACTAAATTTTGATTTCTAAAGCATGCTAGATTCACTTCTATGAGTTTTTTCTATCTAAGATCTACTGTTCTTTTCTTTCTAGAGTGAAATCTCATTCTCTCTAGCCTCTCCGTAGAATTCACGGATTGATTTTGGTAAAAACCTAGTTTTTGATTAATTTAGAATTCTACTCTTTTGATCATTGTTGATGTCTAATCTATGCTAGATAGTCTTAGACTACTATTCTAGAGTTTCCCTTAAAATTTTGGAGTGTCTCGAATCCCAGAAGTTGAGTTTCGGATAAAAATTTGGAGTTTTTGTTCGTGCAGTACACTGGGGTCTAACAGCATGAGTGACCCAGCTGAGCTGCCCACAGTGTCAATAGCTTCAAGCTTTGTCTATTTTGATCCGTTTCACTTCCGATCTTCGAGGATTTGTTCCTAATGTTTAAACCATGTTTGTTTAGGGCTTATTTGCTAACTTTGGATCTATCCTCATTCTTTTCTCTGGAAATTCTTCGAAATTAATTAAGGTAAGGACGAGTGTTCCCTATTAACCTAGAATGCATGTTTACTTGTACTTGATTTGGATTGCATGATCATACTACTATTCTTGTAATTTTATTATAATTATATTGCTACTGTAAGTACTGTAACTACAATAGGTTTTGTTCATCTAATTCAATTATTATTTTGATCATGTATGAATGGTTATTTCCCTATGTATTGATTCATCAGTTGTGCTTATTGAATGATTGATTTGGAATGTGATTGCTTAAGTGTAATTGGGGAATGGGGAATGTCCTTTTGACATTTCTGTCTTTGGACATCATTGGAAGTGGTATGGGACATTTTCGACGATGCCCCTTGACTCTTTCCTTGATTATTGGTACCTAGGGCTTGTCTAGAAGTGTTTGGCTAGGATTACCCTTTTATATTAGACTCGATACAGAAGGGTATTGAGACCAAGAAAATCGTGGCAGCAATGGGGATTTGTTGGTGCTCAAGACCAGTAACCAACCCGTGAGAGGACATAAATAACATTGTGGGGGCCATTCGTTGGTAGGGTTGTAGTAGTAGAGTTGGGCTCATGGGCACTCAAGACCGGTAACTAACCCGTGAGAGCACATGAGAGCTTCCTGTTTACTATTTGTGGATGACCAATAGGGTTGATGAATCTGTAGTCCGAGTTGGTTTTAGCCATAGGATACGCTGACTCTAGAGGGAAAGATACCAAAAAGGATCGCGAGAGGTGAGGAATGGAAGTATCTAACCCTGACTTGATATAACTAAGTAGAAGACTTGCATTTGGGCTAATTTTAACCTTGACATGCGCCAATACTTAGACCAATGGTGATGTGAGAGAGCGGTGACCTAAACCTCAACCATGGAATGTCTGAGAGGGATGCAAGACCCATGTACCACCAGAGAACCCAAGATATCGATATGGTTGAGGGAGAGTGATTTGAGACCTACCCGGAGGAGTATGGTGCTGACTTAAAGCTTGTCTGCCACTAGAGACCAGCATACATAGAGTTAGAATTATACTTGCATGTATGTTTTATATCATGTTCCATCCTTTATGTTTTGCTATCATGCTATATGTGTTATTGCAGAATAAACTGCCTTGTTGAGTTCTTTCGAACTCACTCCTTTTTGCAACAACTTTGTTACATCTATCTATAGGTGTTGATGACAATGACGGACAAGCATATGAAATTGTCCCAGATGACTCATACTACACCCAAGGTGCTAGCCACTGTGACTACAACTGTGAAGACTACCAAGGTGACAAAGGTGCGTATCAGGATTAGTCGTATTCATTTTCTAGAATAGCGATACTTGGATATAGAGACCTTTACTTTTAGAAGTGTTCATTTTAAGTTTGAAGAGACATTAGTTTAGAATTAGTTTACTTATTTTCTTTCCACTTTTGGGAATCGGTTGTAATCTTCTTTTTAGTTGAGCTACTTTTCCGCTACTGTTGTAGAGTGATTTTCCACTACACTCTACATTGATTTATTCTATTGGTATCATTTGTTGCACTCTTATTATATTGTAAATTCTCTTAAAGTCTTATCTTGATTATTCTTTTATAATAGTTAACAATGATTTTGTCTTGTTCTTGATTATATTATTGTAAATGTGGGAGGTAGATTTCCTCGAACTAATCTTTGGGGCTGTGGATCACACACTCGGGTATGCCAAATAGGGTACTGTCTGGGTGGATGTGACACAAAGTCTTGAATTAATATTCATTCTTGGAGATCACACTTGATTCCCCTTCGAAATCATCTTGTATAGATTCACAAAGTGATAGAGTGATTGGATATTCATTCTAAAACTATAGAGATTGAAGGAGAGGTCATGGCAATATCATAAGACCTTCCTCTAATCACAGAGGTAAAAAGAAATCAATGAGAGGGTAGATCAATGAGATAGTATGAGTGGTTACCAACCTTAAGGAAGAAGAATCGCCGAAAAACTTTGGTGCAAGGTTGAGTATCTTCCAAAGCTCCAATGAGTGTGCTAAGAGAGGCTTCCCACGTTCTCTAGAGGCTTTAGAACATTATGGGGAAGTTTAACACAAAGTTATAACATATAGAACTTCAAAATCCTAAAAACACAGAGATTGACAAAATAGTCCCTGACACCTTAGGTCGGTCAGGGTTGGTCGATCTGACCGACGAACACTGACAGTAAGGCCAAAAATAGGTTTTGAAACTCCAAAAGCCAAAATTCCAAAGGGCCTTTTTCCCAACTCAACCAAGAGTCATACCTAGCATTGAGGGACCTTCCAATTGTGTCAAACTAGGGTTCAAGTCCATCAACCAAGCTCTTCCCCAACAAGTTGCAGTTTGTTCTCCAAGTAAAGTAAGGTTTCCATATAGGAAGTTCCACCATCAATCTCCATGGGTTCCGAGTCAAACTGTGAAATCCAGCTCTATCCTTACCCTGACCCGGAACCCTTGATGTTTGTAGGTCTGAAGACCCGAAGCGGTGGTAGAAGAGACTTGTGGACCCTACTAGTTGATGATCTAGTGTCGGAGTCCGAACCCATGGACATTGACGATGATGCCCCTTACTTAAGCACATTGTCAGTGTTTAGTGAAAATCTGCACATCGAAGAGGGGTGAACTAGTTGAAGTGCCTTTGAGCTCCCGTGCATGATTCGAAGGTATTTCCCAAAACTATACTCCTTGATTGACTTGTAGAAGAATACCCCACTCAATTTGTCCCCGTATAGCCCTCCGAATCCCTGTCCGAAGTTGCTGAACTAGTGCTGATTTTCTACTGAACTATGCTTGGTCGATCCCATCGACCAAGCAACATCGACCAAGGCTGCCAGATTCGAGTTAATGATTCCTTTGGAATATTCCATACCCTATTTATGCTAGCCTCGTGTTTTGAACCCTATTCTAATCATTGCAACACCTAAGAACGTGGAGAAGGTTCCCCAAAGCTCCTCCTTGATATTGGTGAAGGAGATTCTACTCTAATCATTGCCAATCATTTGATTCTTGCCTCAATATTCATCTACAAGGTATGAACTCTCATCTTCACTCTCTATCCTACTCTTTTCTCTTCTTTTCTTACTGTTGCAACCTTGGAGTTGATGCTACAACCTTGCAACCATCACTCCAAGTGTTCATTCCTCACTAAACCTTGATCTCTTTCCATTCCTACTTATGATATACTATCATTTTGATGCTTGTATATGCATTACCATGATTCCTTGCTTGGCAACTTGATTTCTTGTCCTAAACTGAAATGTGAAGTATGATTAGTCTAATTAATGGCTTGCAAATGATTGTAATTTTATTCCTAACATATCCCCAACTAATTCCCTAGCTTCCCTTTGAATTTCATTGATTTCTCATTGATGTTATGATTCTTGTCTACAGAACTTAGCATTTCAATTTGGGGCTTTCTAATTAAATCCTTAGATGATGTTAATTACTTGCTTAGATGTATTCTTATACTGTTGTTAATCATCCCTCCAAGTTCTGGATCGATTCGAGCGGAAGACTGATTTCGGACCAAAATCCCAAAATCCACTATGCAGCCCCGAGACTGCCTTTGGTCAATCCTGCTTGGTCGATCCCATCAACCAAGGAGCATCGACCAAGCATGCTGCTGAACTGTGTCCTCCGTTTTGACTCGTTCGACCACCGATTTTCCAGATTTCTTCTCTAATCTTTCATTTATGTTTGTCTAGAGTCTTATTACTATCATTGGATCATTCTTGTGTGACCTTTGGATCATTATCATCACAACTAAGGTAAGGACAGTTACCGCCATAAATATACAGGCCATGTGATTATGTCTTGATGTTCATAACTTGGTGAACATAATTTCTTTATTACTTTTGGACATCATAGGACTGCTAAACATGCTTTAGAACAGTAGTATTGTGTTTATATATATTCTTGTTATAATGATTAGTCATTCTTGTTACTTATATATATGATGAATCATTGCGATGTTATGACTTAACTTCTAATATGCTGATGTATCATTGTGTATGGTATGATGGACTTGAGCATGTGATTGCTTAGGTGTAATTTGGGATTGGGGAGTGTCCTATTGACGCTTCTGTCCTTGGATATCGGAGGGAATAGTATGGGATGTTCTCCGAAGGTGTCCATCGACATTTTCTCGGATTATTGGATGACATACATAGGATTGTCTAGTAGTGTGGCTAGGATGTCCTTGTCGTGTCAGACCCGAATCGGAAGGGTATTGAGACCAAACGACCCGTGGTAGCAGTGGGGATTTGTGGGCACTCAAGACCAGTGAAATGATCCATGAGAGGTCATGAATCACATTGTGGGAACCATTTATTGGTAGGGTTGCAAATAGCTAGACTTGGGCTCACGGGCACTCGAGACCGGTGAGTCATATCCGTGAGAGGACGTGAAAGCTTCCTGTCTACTATTTGTGGATGACCAATAGGGTTGGTGAGTCTGGTGGGTAATATCCATGACTCTAGTGTGAAGGATACCGAAAAGGATCCCGGGATGGGAGGAATGGAAGTATCCGGATCTGACTTGATACGACTGAGTAGATGACTTGCATTGGGCTAGGCTTTACCTTGACATGCACCAATACTTAGACCAAATGGTGATGTGAGAGAGCGGTGACCGAAACCCCAGCCATGGATTGTCCGATGGGGATGCAGGACCCAATTCCCCCCGGTGCTGAGTGAGTGAGACTTACCTAAAGAAGTATGGTGCTATGACTTAAAGCATGTCTACTGTTTGTGAAATTTAAAAGTAACCGCAAGCGCACGGTATCATGTAGCTAACGGGTCGATGTCACTTATAATTCAACTTCTTAATAGTAATGCGAGAGTGGAATAATTCAATTTTTGTTAACTAATTAACTAAACTAAACAATCCTAATCTATATGTCTAATGCAATCGAATTGAAACGAAAAATAAATTAAACACAATCAATGCATAAATAAAAGACAGGAAAAAAAATGTGAACAATAAAAATAAAAAGGAAAAGGGAAGTGATCCGAGTGTCAGCTCTGGATCGAGGGAAGGGGAGTATAATAATAATGACTTTGACCGTGGACCCTTTGTTGTATCTTACAGTCCACCGATCAAGGGAATGGATATTAAAGAAAAAAAACAGTGCAAAAAGTAAATAACATAAAGTAAATAATAATGCAATAAACAAAGCAATAAAAGGAAAATGAAGCCTTAACCAAAGAGAGGCACAACTGTAGGCTTCTCTGATCAAGGATCCAAGAGAACAATAAATAAATGCTGAAAGTAAATTGCTGAAAGTAAATTGCAGAAAGTAAATAACAGAAAGTAAATTGCAGAAAATAAAATGGAAACCTAAACCAAAGAGAGGCACGACTGTAGGCATCTCTGATCAAGGATCCAGGGGAAGGGAGAACAATAAATAAATGCTGAAAGTAAATCCTAAATTAAGAATATGGAGGGTAGAAGCGGGAATGGAGGGAGGAGAGAAGATTAATAAAGAAGGTTACCTACTTGCGAATTGAACAAACGATTCGAATCTCAACCAATCCTAACAACCAAATCTAGATCTAGAATGATCTAAATATGCAATTGCTAGATCTAGAGAAAAATGAATCTAAATACTTGAAACTTGAAACTTGAACTTGAATTGCATTACATAAAAAAATTAAACATAAACATTCAATCTAGAAATTTAAATCTCACAAATGCAAGCAAAGAAAACTAGAGAAAGCCTAAATAAACTGAAGAGAGAAGAACGAATGCTTCTACTAAGCTCTAGAACACTTTCTCCTTTGATGGAGTTTGCTCTCCTTTTATAGAGTTTACATGAGATATGAGGCACGGCTGAATTTGAATAAAACTCAGGGTTCCTATTTGACTCAGCCAATTAGGGTTTTGACGTACTAATCGCGCCGACTTAGAGAGATCAGATGCATAAGTCCACCGTTGGATTTGAGGTTTAAGTAGTCATGAAGCTCTCCTCCAAAACTCAGCACGATCGGACATCGGATGACCATTCAATGAAGGGCTTGATCGAAACTAGACAGAGACATTCAAAAACGGGATTTTTGCCTCTTCCTTCTCTAAATATAATTCTTTTTCCTCTTTTTCTTTCTTTAATTAAATACCATATATGAAATAAGATATTTAAGTATGCAAGGACTCTTTTCTCCATTTTGACTCTCTCAATAATATCTCTGTAGATTTCATTGATAATTTATAATCTCAGCCGTAGATCAAATTTGCCTTCTTTATCTCTTCAATATTTCGGAGTTGGCCCATAATCACACATCTCTAGCCCATCATGCTCCAGATCAGGCCCATTTTCGCATTTGAGAATTTGAATGGACTTCTTGATGTGTAAAATTGCATGATTCAAACCCAAAACTCCAAATATTTGCTTAAATCTTGAAAAGTCCTAAAATCTGCAAAAACAACATAAAACCCAAGGTAACTCCACTCTAAGTGTATAAAATGCATGCTTTATGTGCTAAGATTTCACACATAAATGTGCTCATTAGATTCCCCCACACTTAGACTAAGCTTGTCCTCAAGCAAAAATTAAAGAAAAATACAAATGCAGGTAAGAAACTAGTGCAACAAAATAAATCCTAACTCACTTTCGTAGGAATTACGGTTACACTTAGCATGTGCAACAAGCCTTTAAACCACTAGGTTACCCCTAGAGGACGAGTTTTATCTCGTGGATGTTTGCAGTGAATATACATCCAAAATTCCAATTCTCAGCTCAAAATAAAACATTGCTAATTCCAACTTTAACAATTGGTAAGTACTCATACAGAATCAATAGCTATGACAATTTTTCTCACCATTGATTTAAGATCCCCCACACTTGAACTTTATTACCTCATATTGATTCTTGAGACTATGCATATATCTCAATCAAAGACTCACCTTATATCTTTCAAGTACACCTCTCCTTTAAGTAAAACCACTCATAAAGTAAAGGGGACCAAGGACTAAGGTTTTGAAGTATTTTTAACCAAACAATTTTACCAAGGCATTGATGACACTTGTATTTATTTCTCTCTTTTCTTTTGAGTAATGAACTCTACTTTACTCCACTACGATTGGCTTGAATAACATGGTGGAGCAAACACCAGAAACCCAAGTTACTTTGTAGCTTTGCTTTGCATATGCCCACATAAACAATGATGCGAGAGTTCTTTTCAATAATCTCCTTCCTAAGATTTTCGATCAAGTCACCTCGATTCCTGAGTCGGAGTGCCTTGTCTAGTTCCAAGGAATTCAACTTTCACTTTTTACTCTTTTCTTTTTCATTATTTTTTTTTTGGTCATGCCATACACAAAATTGATCTCAACTCCTAGCCAAAGAAACAAGGACCCACAAAACTCATAGATGGTCCAACGCCTTAAGTTAAGGACCTTTTATTTTTCTAAGGAAAGTCTCATCTCAACCTATATACAAGTTACCTTCCTCTCAATAGGGTTTTTATGTGTGATGATGGGTACCAAAATCACTCTCATTTCACACATCATAGCAATTGAAAGAATATGTATAATAACCAAAAGTCAAAGTTAAAATCTACAACGAAGCTATACCCTCCACACTTAAGTAATGCAATGTCCTCAATGCATGCATGCTAAACAAGGAAGACAAATGAGGGGTATACCTTTCAATCAAGATGTGCTTATCTTGGGAAGCTTTAGTCTTATCTTCAATATCAATGTATGATGGGGAAGGCACTCCAAATAAGAAAAACCGTGAATCGAAAAATCATCTCTAAAGATCTCAAGAAAAACATTCACAATGTTAAAGAAAATTCTCATCATACATTGAGGTTCTCTAGAAGGTTTTGCATCTTTCATAAGATGAATATGATGTTGTTCAATGGAAGAGCTTAGACCTTTGATATGAATGACAAACCAATCCAATTCTTCTCTATTATCATTCAACAGTGTGATTAACTCTTCTGCTTTGTCAGAAGTTAAATCAGAGACAACAATGACAGGAAGATGATTATCTTGTCCCAGGAAAGCATACTTCAAATTAGAAGGCAACTCTTTCAATTCTAGCTTAGGGGGTTCAATTATTGAGGGCTTGGGAATGGAGATGGAGATGGATAGAGGTTTAATAGGCTCCAAAGGTGTGTGTGAAAATTTAAGACTTCAGAAAAGAAAGTTTCACTATCATCATCCAACATATCCATACATTCTTGAAATTCAGAATTAAAATCAATCTCAAAGTTGGTAATCACATCATTAGGAAAATCAAAAGATTCCTCAAACATATTGATCTCTTCTTCTATTTGTGGTTGTTTCCCTATCCTGAACATATTAAACTCTACAGTTTGATTTCCAAAAGATAACCGTAAGAGGCCATTTTGACAATTGATTAATGCATTACTAGTAGCCAAAAATGGTCTTCCTAAAATTATTGGGATTTCATCCTTGATTGAAAAAGGTTTAGTATCTAGCACAATGAAATCAACTGAAAAAATAAATTCTCCCACTTTCAGTAAAACATCTTCAACCATCCCTTTAGGAATCTTAACTGACCTATCTACCAACTGAAGAGTAGTTCTAGTTGCTTTCAATTCTCCCAATCCTAGTTGCTTATAAACATGGTAAGGCAAAAGATTAACACTTGCACCAAGATCAAGTAAAGCATGTTCAATGTGTGTATTGTCTATGACACAATCTATGATGGGGATCCCTGGATCCTTATACTTGGCTACTACAGGTTGAGTAATCATGGAACTAATGTTACCTGCCAAGAACGCCTTTTTGGGAATGCTAGTGATTCTTTTATGAGTGCATAAATCTTTCAACACTTTTGCATAGGTGGGGATCTAGTATATGGCATCCAAAAGAGGGATATTCACTTCTATCTTTTTGAAGACATCAAAAATTTTCTCCATAGTTGCAGTCTTCTTCTTATTAACTAGACGACTAGGATAAGGAGCCTTAGGAACATAAGGACTCTCATTTGAAATTTGCTCTTTTCTCATAGTTTTTTTTATAGTAGTTTACCAAACTTAGGTACTGCTAAAGCAACTGGTTCATCCTCAACTTCTATGGGTTCCTCAGACAAACTTTTATTAGAAGATACTTGAACATTCTCCTCATCACAGTGGTCACTAATCTTGCTCTTCTCATTAATATGTGACTCACCTGTTAAATACCCTTTCCCACTTCTCAATGCAGAAACAAAATTAATTGAAGCTAAAGAAGAATGGGAGGATTCAACTTGGTTGACATGATTTTGTGGTCTTTGTTGAATCTGAATCCTAGGATTTAACTCAGGTTGGCTAGGCATTTTACATTTTTCTCACTCAGACAAAGCACTTGCAAGAGTGGAAATTTGTTTTTCCATATTATGCATAGAAGTCATGAAGGTGCTGGAAAGTACTTCCATATTCTTCTCTAAGGAAGAGAGACGAGAAAACTCGGATTGTTACCTCCTGTTGAAACCAGGTGATGATTGATTTTGTGCAATGTGAGGCATATGAGGCACAATAGGTGTCACATCCACCCAGCCGATATCCTATCTGGCATACCCGGGATGTGATCCATGGCCCGAAGATCAAGATCGAGCGGCCATGCCTCCCACATACACGATAACATAATCATGAACAATATAATCAATGATTGAAGTAAATAATAAACAGATCAAGTGAATAAGAAAAGATAATCAATCAGAGTGCGGAATTATCAAGTATTAATTTCACATAAAAATAATCTCAAAGAGAAAGAGTGATCAGGAGTCACTCCTTCAATAATAGCGGAAAGTGGTTGATCAATCATAGTTTCATATCCCAACATCAAAAGAGTAAATCCAAAGAGTTAAGACAACATATCCAGGTGTTAACAGTAATCCAGGGAAATGGGGCACTAAGCAAAGGTTTCTTCTATTTTAATGAATGTTTCTTCATAAGTGTGGACGAAGTGAACCTAGCACGGCCGCTGCCTCATCATGGTGGGGCTAACCCTGGTACGAACCATAATCCTCCTCGGCACAATAATCCTGACTCTCATCGTAGCCATCACCCGAAGGGTAGTATGCAGATCATAGCTCGTCTTGTAGAGTGCTCCATCAGAGTCTTCTACACTTGCAAGATAATTTAACAATTTGCACGAAAGGAATGAGTTCAAAAGAACTCAGCAAGACAAGTCGTTCCATAATACACAATTCGTACAATACAAATCACGATATGATGCAAGATGGTATGAGAAAATGATGAAATATGATTCTAAATCTAAGTATGCTAGTCTCTAAGGTAGACATGCTTTAAGCCATAGCACCATACTTCTTTAGGTCATCTGTCACTCCCCCTCAATCATACATGATATCTTGGGTCTGCCGGGGTAATTGGGTAAAGTCCTCATCAAAACCATTGTTGGGGGTTAAGTCACCACCATTGGTATAACTATTGGCGCATGTCACGGCGAAGCCTAGCCCAATGCAAGTCATCTATTCAGTTGTATCATGTCAGATCCGGATACTTTCCCTATGGCACTGACCAACTCGGTTCTGTATCCTTCACACTAGAGTCAGCGTATCCTATGGCTCCCACCAACTCGGACTACAGACTCATCAACGCTATTGGTCATCCACAAATGGTAAACGGGAAGCTCTCACGTCCTCTCACGGGTTGGTTACCGGTCTTGAGTGCCCGTGAGCCCAGGTCTATCCATTTGCAACCCTACCAACAAATGGCCCCTTTCAGGTATCCACAGTATGGTTTAAGTCCTCTCAAAGAGTGGTTACCGGTCTTGAGCGCCCATCAACCATACTCTACCACGGGTCGTTCGGTCTCAATACCCTTCCGATTCGGGTCTGATACAACAAGGATAATCCTAACCATACACCTAGACAATCCTATGTATGTCATCTAATAACCCGGGAAAGTGTCGATGGACACCTTCGGAGAATATCCCATACTATTCCCTCCGATGTCCAAGGACAGAAGTGTCGGAAGGACGCTTCTCAATCCCAAGTCATACGTAGTCATTCACAAGCTCAATCCCATCATATCATATCAAATCAATAATTCATCATATAATTAAAGGCATGTCATAACATGATTAATCATATATATAATCATAAAGGATAATTAAGCATGATATTCCGAATGACATGTAACATACAATTATTGATAAAAATGCATATAATAGTCATGCATGGTTAAGGAGTACACATAGGAAGTATATCTATTGAGTTCTCAAAGTATAAGTATGTTTGCATAATCAATGTACTTGAGTTAACGACCGTCCTTACCTTAATGGAGTCGGGAATAGAATTAAGAGTCACCAAGAATAGCCCCAAAAGTCAGTGTTGTACCCTAGACAACATATAATGAACATTAGAAAACAAAGCAATCGAATCGGAGGTCAAACGAAGCATTTCGGCCACAAACAGGGATGCTGTCATATCTTGGTCGACTGGCTGGTCGACTATCAGTCGACCAAAGCTTGATAGTAATGGGCAGAATTGAGGATTTGGCTTGAAACAAATCTTTCGGTGCTCCGATAGACATGAAACTTGGAGGGCATGATTATGGCAATATGGGGACACTACACACCAAAAATTTATCAAGATCCAATGGTCCAATTGTGAATACCCAAATAGAAACCCTATGTTTTATATGCTAAACATCACATATTGAATTGGAATTGATTGCAATAGTGAGAATTGATGGGGAATCAATTAAGGAGATGATAAGAATTGAGTTAGGAGTCTTGACCAAGGCTTGACAGCAACCTCAAGAGTGGATTTGGAAGGCCAGACAGATCCGAATTGTGTTGGGTTTTCTCCTACAAGTCAAACAACAAGTCTAGTTTCAAGAAATACCTTCGGATTGAGCACGGGGGTTCAATAGGTGCTTCAACTAATTCAATCTTCGTCGATGCGCAGGTTTTCACTAAACACTGACAATGTGCTCAAGTAAGGGGCATCATTGTCAATGTCCATAGGCTCTAGATCACGCATCGAATCTTCAACTAAGAGGGCCCACAAGTCTCTTCTACCTCCACTTCGGGTCTTCGGACCTACAACAGTGCAAAATCGGGGCCGGGTCAGGGTTAGGATAAGGCCGGATTTTACAATATGTGGATTGACAAGCCTAGCTAAATTGGCATTCTGGCAATTTGGGGCTTGAGGGAACTGGACATTTGGATTATGAGAAAATTGGGCACTTTGTTTTTGAGGGGCACCAAAGTGATTTTGTGTGAAATAATTGCTTAATCCATTTTGGTTTTGCCCTTGAGACCATGAAAAGTTAGGATGATTCTTCCACCCAGGATTGTACGTGTTACTGTACGGGTTTGGAAACATCGCATTGACATTCTCATGTTGGCCTTCAGAATAGCTAGGGCATTCCTCAATTACATGTGTAGGAGACTAACACCATGCACACATAGCAATAGATTTTTCAATAAAATGTACTTGACTTGGTGGTGGTGGTGCAACTTTAACTACTAAAGTCTCTTAACTTTTTCAAAAGATTATCTATTTGTGCTTCCTTATGAACTTGGCTATCAATAAAATATCCCCTACTAGTCCTTTCAGACTCTTGGGTTGATTCTCATTCTCTAGTTCTATCTGCTAGGTCTAAAAGAAATTCCCAAGCTTCGGAATCATAAGTGAATGATGTAAATCCTATGGGGCACATAGATTCCAAAAGTTGCTTTGTTTGATAATCGATACCCTCATAAATTATTTGGCATAAATGCCATAATTCTATACCATGGTGAGGGCATTCTTGGGGAAGGCTTTGGAACCTCTCCATTACCTTAGCAAAGGATTCATTAGGTTTCTGACAAAATTGAAGAATATCATTTCTTATTTTGTTTGTCTTACAGAAAGGAAAGAATTTCTTCAAGAATATAACAGTAAATTGTTCCCATGTGGTAATGCTATCCCTAGGTAAGCTATAAAGCCACTTTTTGGCTCGATCCTTTAATGCAAATGTAATGAACTGTAGTCTTATGGCATCATCAGTGAGTTGTTGTACCTTCTTAAGAACACAAACCTCCTCAAACTCCCTAAGGAACAAATATGCATCTTGATCAGGTAATCCATGAAATTGGGGTAACATAGACAGATAATGAGATTTAAGTTCAAAATTATTACCCCTTACATCTAGTAAACGTATACAGGAGGGTTGTGCAGATCTGGTTGGATAAAATCTATCTCTAAGACTCTTAGGTGGAGGTGGTGGAGGTAGACCTTCCATGGTCAAGTTAGACACTCGGACAATTCTATTTGTAGAATCACAAGTCCAGACACACATGCACTAACCACCTAATGCAATTAATGGCACTTATGAAAGAATGAGATTTTTTTTTTTTTTTATTTTATTTTTATAATAAAGTACCTAAAGAAGAAAACAAAATAACAAAAACAAAAGGGAAAGTAGTGAATTTCCCACCACAAAGATGGAAACAATGATTCCAAAGCTGTAAGGTTGCCGTATAGCTAAGCGTTGTATAGGTTTGACAGCAAGGGAATCCGTATAGTCTTCGGATCCACCTACAATCGAATCCTAGGGATTTTGTAGTAGAGTGGGGACTACTATACGTTTTTGTTTCTACTCAAGTTAAGAGTAATATTTTTGATTTTTTTTTTAAAACATTTCGATTTACCTAAGAATGAAAAAAATAAAATGGACTAATACCTCCCCGGCAACGGCGCCAAAAACTTGTTTGTGAAATTTAAAAGTAACCGCAAGCGCACGGTATCGTGTAGCTAACGAGTCGATCTCAAGGAGATATGCCACTTATAATTCAACTTCTAAATAGTAATGCGAGAGTGGAATGATTCAATTTTTGTTAACTAATTAACTAAACTAAACGATCCTAATCTATACGTCTGATGCAATCGAATTGAAACAATAAATAAATTAAACACAATCAATGCATAAATAAAAGACAGGAAAAAAATGCGAACAATAAAAATAAAAAGGAAAAGGGAAGTTGTCACACCCCACCCGCCGGTCTTGGTTACCCGCCCGACAACCCGTGGGAGTGATGCTTCACATGATCCACGGTTTTAGTCTATCAACAATAATAAATACAAATATAGACAACCACGAGCAATAAATGTTCAATAAATGAATTAAAGAATTACAGGAGTCCAAATACTCCAATAACAATAATAAATGAAAGAATAAGGAATAAAACGAATACAAGTTCAGCGGAAGCAATCAAAAGAATTATATCAGTTTCTTTCCAGTTTCCTTTTCTAAGGCTAAATAGTGTTTTTCATGAATTTAAAGATAAGGTGTCCTCCAGTTCTTCTCCATTTCCTGAGCGAACTGTCTAACCACTTTTCATCTTTGACCATCAATAGGTGCGATAAGCACACTCCATGCACCTGCAGGAGCTCCCGCATAGGCTATCTCCATTTCCCATTGCCGGTGCCACATCCTCTTTATACAGGATGGTTCCTTCATAGGAAACCAGTCCATCTTCAGGTACAATTGTTTCTTCTGTGCAGGCTAATAAACAGATACAAAATAATGGAGTGAGTTCTAGAGAACTCGAGAACAATTACAAATCCAATCTATTATCCAATAAAGCATAAATGCATAAATGACATGAATGAGTGCAAAGTATGAATGATACTATGATTTCTAACTATGAAGGTCTCTAACAACTGACATGCTTTAAGATATACACCAGCTCTCCTCTGGGGAAGTCTAGTCACACTGATCCGGCAAGGACTGGTTGCCTCTATAGGGATCCTGGGAAAAAAAGGAAAAGTCCACACCTGGCTCTCAAACCATGGTTGGGGTTAAGTCAACACTCTCTTACCACGACCATTGGTAATGAGTACTAGCGCATGTCGGGGTTTCTAATCCAATGCAAGGTCATACTAGTAACATGTTTACATGAATTCCAGATACATCCCCTATGGCACCAACCAACTCGGTTCAGTATCCTTCGCAACCTTGGAATGAGAATCCTCAAGGACTGGCTACCGCTGTTGGACTCCACTCCATAACCCTATGGTCATCCACATATTATTGGGGCGGAAGCTCTAACAACTCCTCACGACTCCCTGTCACATCCTCCCAGCCGGTACCCTATCTGGCATACCCGAGAGTGTGATCCACAGCCCGAAGATCAGGTATCGAGTAATCAACCTCCCACATAAACAATAACATAATCATGAACAATAATAATAAAAGTGCGGAAGATAAACCATAGATTCAATAAGGAAAGAATGAATCATATATAAATCAGAGTACTAGATATAATCAGAGTGTCAAAACAGATAAGTAAAGTGAGGCAAAATCCCACTCTACAACCAGCGGAAAAGTAGTTCTAAAAGAGAATAAGCTAGACAAAATCTAATCCCAGTAGCAAGTACAATGGGTAACTAAATTGTTCTCCACTTTATAGACAACATCCCTATAAGTATAAATCTCATAAACGGCATAAAGGCGCTTCCACTCAATGGTCGGACTAAGCATCGTACGGAGCATAACCACTCGCGGGATCTTCAGTGTAATTGTTGTAACCACAATCACCTACCTGGAGATATGCCTCTTCGCCTTGCGCTTCTTCATAGGGACCGTCATAATATTCAGTACCTGCAAAATAGTCTAACAAACATTGTACAATAAAGAAATGAGTTTCAAAGAAACTCAAATAAAGGCGCTTAAATCCATAATAACATAAATGGCAGGATTTCAGAACAAACATAAATGCAATATGGTATGAGACAATCAATGAATGAATGAATCTAACTCTATGTATGCTGGTCTCTATTGGTAGACATGCTTTAAGTCATAGCACCGTACTTCTTTAGGAAGGTCTCAATCACTCATCATCAGTTGGTAATGGGTCCGGCATCCCTCGGGACATTCCATGGCTGGGGGTTAAGTCACCACTCTCTCACATCACCATTGGTCTAAGTACCGGCGCATGTCAGGGTAAAGCCTAGCCAAATGCAAGTCTTCTACTTAGTTACATCAAGTCAGATCCAGATACGTCCATTCCTCGTCCCTGACGATCCTTTCCGGTATCCTTCACACTAGAGTCCTCATAGTCCCTGACTATGGACTCATCAACCCTATTGATCATCCACATATGGTAAACGGGAAGCTCTCACGTCCTCTCACGGGTTGGTTACCGGTCTTGAGCGCCCGTGAGCCCAAGTCTAACCATATGCAACCCTACCAATAAATGGCTCCCACAATGTGATTCCTGTCCTCTCACGGGTTGGTTACCGGTCTTGAGCGCCCATGAATCCCCAATGCTACCACGGGTCGTTCGGTCTCAATACCCCTCCGATTAGGGTCTGACATAACGGGACATCCTAGCCAAACACTACTAGACAGTCCTAGATATGTCATCCAACAATTTAGGAAGGTGTCCATAGGGCATCTCCAGAAACATCCCATAATATTCCCGTAGTAGTCCAAGGACAGAAGTGTCAAAATGACACCTCTCCTTTCCAAACTATACTTAAGCATACACATGCATCAATTCATATCATCACATATATGGTAACTTCATATATGGAAAGAAATCAATAATTACAATCACTTTGTATATAATTGGTAAGTAAATCATACATGAGTCAATTCAATATGATTAAGTAATGCTACTGATATCAAGATAGTACCACAGTAGTATAACATCATAAGAATCTAATTAAAGAAATAACTTAACAAGATTCTAATATAGAAACTAAGATATGCAATTTATGTTGTTAAAGAAGTAACCATCCTTACCTTTTATAACTCGCAAAGGAATCCTAAGAAATCAAGTAAGATCTTGGCAAACTTGAGAAGAAGGTCCTAAACAAGTGTATACAACATATTAGGAAAGATCCCTAACAGAAAATATACCAAAACATCCAACACAGACCAATTCTGGAGTTGCTGTACTAATTGGTCGAGTGGATTGGTCGACTGGTCCAGTCGACCAATCAGTCGACCAATGCAGACAGTAGCCTAAAAAAACAGAGTTTTAAGATATAAAATCCGAATTTGGTGGTTCAAAAGGGTACTATTCAATGGGTAAACTACATCAGTAGTATCCTAACATAAAGGGGACCTCAAAACACTAATCCAATCAAGCCATCAAGATCCAAATTAGGAAACAAAAAGTTACCATAATTAGATCAACCATGGATCTTGAAGAATTCAAGATAGAAATCAAAGACAAGAACAATAGAAGAATGGATCATTGCTTCAGGTAGAGGTATCATGAAAAGCATACTTAGATCTTCAAGGAATTAGGCTTAAAAGCATAAATCTAAATAAGGAAACAAAACCTACCATATATGTAACTATCATGATTTATGAAGAAAACATGGTATGGTAGAAGAGAAACAACTAGAGATTGATAGATCATGGATCATGAAAAGAAAACACAGCAATTGACTACTAACATGATCAATATAGAAGATCCAAGGAGATCGGAATTCAAATCAGAAGTTAAACAAAGACTAGATCATGGTTTGATCATGATTCCTTCAAAAGCTTGCAATGATCATGGTTATGATCATTGTTCTAGCCATTAATCCTTAGGATGATCATGAGAGACAAGTCCAGAGATGTTTGCAACAGAGAATGCAGCATCTCCTCTACTGTCTCAACTCAAAAAGGAAAGAAAAACAGAGATGGAGGAGAAGAAGAGAGTGTAGACATACCTTTGATGCAAAAGGAAGAGTTTCGACGAAGATCCGTCAAGAAAATCACCAAGGATGCAAGGGAGATGACTTGCAGAGGTCTTTGGTTCGTTCCAAAGAGTTTGGAGGCAGCAAATACGAAGTAGACTCGAGATTGGACTTAAATAGAGCAAGCAAGACCTAATTGCCAAAGACAACACTCATTGGTCGAGTGGATTGGTTGACTGGTCCAACCGACCAATCGACGACCAATGCTTGACAAAGAATTCCAAAACAGGGAATTGAAGACCCAGATCAAATCCAATCCTAAAGGGGTTTTGCACACATAAAAAGTGACTTACCTAATAGGTAGAAATGCCTTCAAACCATGATAGAGAGCACTCCAAGTCCATCAACTAATCCAATCTTCATCAAGATTCAGTTTCCATAAATAGAACTTCATCATCAACTCTCATGGATTCAAAGCCAGACACCAAGTCCTCCACTGGGATGGCCCAAAGCTGACTTCCTACTTTACTTTGGGTCACTGGACCTACAAATAACAAGGTTTCCGGGTCAAGGTTAGGGGTGGGTTTTACATTCTCCCCCCCTTAAAGAAATTTCGTCCTCGAAATTGAAAGCGTACCTGTGCTTCCAAAGAGGTAAGGAAACTTCTCCTTCATGTCTTCTTCCTTCTCCCAAGAAGCTTCTTCAGGGGTATGGTTCTTCCACTGAATCTTCACCAAAGGGATGGTGCGATTCCGCAGTTGCTTGTCCTTCCTATCCAAGATTTCGGCCGGTTCTTCATCGTAGGTCAAATCAGCACTAAGTCCTTCAGGTGCTTGCTGCAAAATGTGTTCCGGATTCTCTATGTTTTTTCGGAGCATCGAAATATGAAACACATTGTGAACACCAGCAAGAGGCGGAGGTAACATTGAATCTCATCACACCCTTCATTGGTGAAACCTTCAGAAAGACTTTCTCTCCAACTTGAAATTCCAAATCGGTCCTTCTCTTATCAGCATAAGATTTCTGTCTTGACTGGGCAGACTTAATCCTTTCTCTTACCATATCTACCATAGCACTCGTAGCTTCAATCATTTCAGGACCTAAGACTTTTCTTTCACCTGTCTCGACCAAAGACAAAGGTGTCCTACAAGTACTGCCATACAAAGCCTTGAATGGAGCCATGCCTATTGTTGCTTGGTAACCGTTGTTATAGGCAAACTCAACCAAAGCTAGGTGTTCATCCCAATTACCACCCATATCCACCACACAAGATCCGAGCATGTCTTCTAATGTCCGAATTGTCCGCTCGGATTGTCCATCGATCGTGGATGATGAGCTGTACTCAAGTTCAATTGGGTTCCCAAGGCCTTCTGCAAACTATTCCAAAACCTTAAGGTGAACCTAGGATCACGATCCGAAACAATACTCAATGGCACAACATGCAGACGAACCACATTATCCACGTAAAGCCTCGCTAGCTTATCCAGAGTATGAGTGATCTTCATAGAAATGAAGTGGGCTGATTTGGTCAACCTATCAACAATCACCCACACAGTGTCATTGCCTTTACTTGTCCGAGGCAAGCTAGTCACAAAGTCCAGAGAGATATCCTCCCACTTCCAATTAGGAATAGGAAGAGGTTGAAGTAATCCAGATGGGGGTTGTCGAACGGCTTTCACACGTTGGCAAGTCTCACACTTGGCAACAAAATCATCAACATCAGCCTTCAGACCAATCCACCAAAAATGATCCTTCAAGTCCTTGTACATCTTGGTGCTTCCCGGGTGTATAGTAAAGACTGACTGGTGTGCTTCCTTCAATATTTCTTTCTTAACTTCTTCATTTGCAGGCATGCACAGTCTTCCTCTAATCAATAAAGCACCATCCATGGATATACCAAAGTCGGGGTCCGACTCATGATTCGAAGAAATCTTCTCAACTTTGATCAAAAGCTCTTGATCGGAACTCTGCAGAGCAACAATCTTATCTCTAAGACCAGATCTTGCCGTCATGGCAGAAAGAATAAAATCAGAATTCTCAGGGACAATTTCCAAATCAAAACTCTCAATAGAAGACCACAATGGTAAACTCAAAGCATTCAAATCCAAAGTCTTCTTCTGGTTCTTCCTACTAAGAGCATCAGCAACAACGTTTGCTTTCCCAGGGTGATACTGAATATCACAATCATAATCGGAGACTAGTTCCAACCATCTCCTTTGTCTCATGTTCAACTCCTTTTGGGTGAAGAAGTATTTCAAACTCTTATGATCTATGAAAATGGCAATCTTCTCACCGTAGAGGTAATGTCTCCAAATCTTCAAAGCAAAGACAACCGCGGAAAGTTCTAGATCGTGAGTGGGGTAATTCCGCTCGTAATCTTTCAATTGCCGAGAAGCATAGGCTACGACCTTGCCATGTTGCATCAGTACGCAACCCAATCCAATCTTTGACGCATCGGTATAAACTGTCATACCACCGGATCTATCAGGTATAGTCAAAACCGGGGCACTTGTCAATCTATCTTTCAACTCTTGGAAATTCTTCTCACAGGCGTCAGACCAAACAAACTTTTCTTCTTTCCTGGTCAACTTAGTCATAGGAGCAGCCAACCGAGAAAAGTTCTCAATAAACCTTCTGTAGTAACCCGCCAATCCAAGAAAACTTCTTATTTCCGTTACCGACTTCGGTCTTTCCCAATCAGCCACAGCTTGAACCTTTTCAGGATCGACACGAATACCTTCGGCTGAAACCACATGACCAAGGAATACTACTCTCTTAAGCCAGAAATCACACTTGCTAAACTTAGCGAACAACTTCTTTTCTCGCAACCATTGCAAAGTGAAACTTAGATGACTCGCATGCTCTTCATCGCTCTTCGAATAGATCAAGATGTCATCAATGAAAACAATCACAAACTTATCAAGCACATCGTGAAATACTCGGTTCATGAGGTCCATGAACACCGCAGGAGCATTGGTCAATCCGAAGGGCATGACTCTAAACTCGTAGTGACCATAACGCGTTCGGAAAGTTGTCTTGAAGATATCACTAGACTTCACTTTCAATTGGTGATATCCGGACCTTAAGTCAATCTTTGAGAACACAACTGCACCCTTCAACCGATCGAAGAGATCATCAATTCCGGGCAGCGGGTATCTATTCTTGATAGTCAGCTTATTCAACTCACGGTAGTCGATGCACAAGCGCATACTACCGTCTTTCTTCTTGACAAACAAGACCGGAGCTCCCCAAGGTGACACACTAGGCTGTACGAAACCTCTATCAATGAGCTCATTCAACTGATTTTGCAACTCTTTCAACTCAGTAGGAGCCATCCTATACGGAGCTTTAGATACCGGAGCGGCACCAGGGACGAGATCAATAGAAAACTCGACATCCCCCGTCTGGAGGCACTCCCGATAGATCATCAGGGAAGACATCAACAAAGTCACAGACAACCCTGACTTCATCAACTCTTTTCTCCACTTTACCCTTGCCTTCGATGAAGCATCATCCACTAGGGCATAGACTTGCATCAGTCTTGACAAGACCTTCTTACAAACCCTTCTCTTTTCCCCCTGAAATTCTAAGACCGGACTTCCACAAATATGGAACTGAATCTTCTTTAAGGAACAAAGGAACACAGCTTTGTGGGCTGTTAACCAATCAATTCCCAAAATAATATCGAAGTCCTTCATATCAAGAATTACAAAATTGGCTTCCAAGTTCTTCTCACCAATCAACACAGGACATTTATATAACCCCTTATCTAGTTTCACAACAGGACCAGTAGGTGTACTAATCAATAAACAACTAGACAACTTCTCGGGGATTAGGTTAGTCTTCTTGATGAATGCAGATGACATGAACGAATGAGATGCACCCGTATCAAATAAGACAAATGCAGAAATAGAAGCAACTAACAATGTACCTATAATCACTTCATGGCTTGGATCCCGCTCAAAGACTGGAAATACTGAAAACTCTACCAGAGGGAGGAGCAGGAGCACTCTTCACCACTGGAGCAGGCTGCTGGGCAGGCCGCTTCGGATAGGCACGAGCAAAATGACCAGCTTGCTTGCAGTAGAAACAAACAAGATTGCTGGGTCCAACAGGGGTAGCTGCAACAGAGGGCTTCTGAACAAAAGGCCTAGCACTTGCACTTGCACTTG
The DNA here is from genome assembly GCF_041222555.1 of Hakea prostrata. Classification (NCBI taxonomy): domain Eukaryota; kingdom Viridiplantae; phylum Streptophyta; class Magnoliopsida; order Proteales; family Proteaceae; genus Hakea; species Hakea prostrata. The sequence continues at coordinate 32,141,715 of NC_142606.1, forward strand.
CTGGTGGTCGGTTTCTGCCATACTATCTAAACTGGCCGGGCTGCTGAAAACCCGAGTTCTGACCTACACTCTTAGGCTGAAAGGTAGGAGTGGGGTAGGGTGTAGGTCTCACAAAACGCCGATCATTACGATCCACCAACCCGTAGTTCCTTGGCTGCCGGGGCTTTTGCACACGTGCACTTTCCTTCTCTGTTTCTTCCAATTTCTTCGAGTTCTGCACCACTTGAGCATAGCTCACTATAGGTTGGATTGTGAGGTAAGCTTTAATGGCAGGGCGCAGTCCTTTGAAGAACTTCTTCGCTTTGGCGAGGTCATCCTTCAGAGAATCTGGAGCAAAGAAATGAAGCTCCTCGAACTTCTGTTGGTACTCCAACACAGATAGAGATCCTTGTGTAAGAACCATGAACTCAGCTTCCTTCGCATCTTTCACCACCTCGGGAAAGTAATTCATACAAAAAGCCTCTTTGAACAACTCCCAAGTTACAACTCCCGCATGCAAACCTTCCAAAACATAGGCCGAGTGGAGATCCACCATGCATCGCCTTCTTGTTGCAACTTCTGTTCAAAGAAACAGAATCTTCCGAGCTTCCGAGCATTGCAGATGTCGGAAAGCCTTCTCCAACTCACGAAGCCACTTGTTAGGAAACAAGGGGTCCTTGGTAACTCCAATGAAAGTGGGTACTTGCATCTTCGTAAAAACTCTCCATCAAAGTAGTATGAGGAGTTCCAAATAAACCTCCCGCATTCAGGATCGCGGCATGAGGATTCACATTAGCACCAGCTCGAGTCTCATTATGCAGAGTCATGAAACCCACCAACATCTGGTTGAACCGAGCCGCTTGTCGCTGCATCATATTGCCCATAATATTGGCAATATCTCGGAAACTTCCAACATTCGGGGCACCGGGTATCTCATGGGTACCCCGATCAACATTAGGTATCTCACCACCTCCATGAGGTATTTCACCACCTCCTTGAGGTATTTCACCACCTCCTTGACCACTGGATTCACCACGCCCACTTCTCAGAGTAACCATTCTGCAAAACTGAGAACATCAAAATACCGAATTTCAAAGTTTCAACATTAGCCACAAGTCCAAATGATTTGAAAACTTAAATCATGCTCAAATATATCCATATTGTCATCAAACAATAATCCATAAGGCAAAAATCACATTTTCCAAAAATTCAACAGCAAAAGAGGTCTCTGTGACCATTGGTCGAGTGATTGGTCGATCGACCCGAGCCGACCAATGAGTCGACCAATGCGAATGATGAATGCGAAAATTCGCATTATAAGCCTCATTTCCACATTCCAACTTCATTCTAACTTCTTCCAAAGGTGAGAGAGCTCTAGGGAAAGTCTCCAAAGGTTCTCACAAGTGTTCTTGAGGTGTTTTGGTGCTTCAACAACAACACAACAACACACAATCATCACAAACAAGGTAAATCTCTCATTCTTTCTTCCATTTTCATCTTCTCATGCTTGCATTTCAATCAAAACCATGCTTTGCTTGTATCCAATGCTAGAAATCATGCTTAGGAATGCTTAGAAACATATTCCCTAGGTTTTAAACACAATGCCATGCATAGACAACAAGTTCTAACATATTGGTGTTCATCTCGCAACGTTTTCATACCGAAATCGTTATCTTTAGAAAAAATTTCGTTTTCTCTCAAACCGCTTGAAATTTTCGCACGAGATCAAATGCTACATGCTTAAGATGATATTGTAGATAGGTCCATACAATTTGATTAAACCAATTTCAACTTTTCAAAAATCCAATTTTGACCTAAATTGCAAAATCCCCAAATTTTCTTCTTGCTGAATTTTTCGCTTTAATCCAAGTTTTCGATCGATTTTCTTCAAACAAACTTCATAGGCATGAAACTCCAAGTATTGCGCACATGCTAGTATGTTCAAATCAAATTTCCCCCAAATTTGAAATTTTCCGAAAAATTACGAAAATACCCTTTTGGCTCAAATCTTAAGGTAGCACTAATTGGAATTGTCTCTTGTCTCTTTCACAGATACACACTATGCAGAGGGGAGGGCGAGGACGAGGTAGAGGTCGTGGTCGCATTGTAGGGGCACTTAGGGGCAGAGGTCAGGTTCCTTCAGAGCCTAGACAGGAGGTTAGGAGACCAGACATGTTCGACACACCTCAAGCCGAGTTCCTGTACGAGGCCTACTTTAGTTACTGCAATATCGAGATGGGACGTCTACTTCACTTACGCCAGCTCAGAGTCTTTAGGATTCGGCAGAGATTCGACACGTTGCAGTGGACTCATCTCTTCACCGAGGATCTGCCGGTATACCCTGAGCTAGTGAGGTTGTTCTTCAGCAACCTTACCTACACAGAGGAGGCTCGAGGCCAAGGACATCCACTTAGACTTGTCCTAAGGAGCAGGGTCTTCCGGACTCAAATTCGCTTCTCCACCCGAGCACTGGCTGAGATCTTGCAGGTTCCTTACTATCCACAGCAGTGTGTGTGGATACCTGCAGGAGCAGATCTGGACAACCATCTGATGCCGTACGAGCTTCGCGAGATATGCTCTACGGTATGGGATAGCCGTCGATGCTTCACTCCGTGGACCAGCGGACGGATGACGGATTCTGCACGGATTATCGGTGCATTAGTCGGCCGAAACATTATGCCGAAGGCCGGACATCACCATCGGGTCACAGTGATGGAGGCCTTAGTCATCTACCGCATCTACATGGGCTTCGAGATCGATCTCTCCTACATCATTCAGCAGGTCATGCTGGACTTGGTTCTGCGGCCTAGCAGGTGGAACCTTTGCTATGGGAGGCTACTGACCTTGATCTTCAGGCATTTTGGGGTGAGTTTCGAGGATACACCAGTGGACACTGGTTCACAGGGATACTCAATCGGAACTCGGACCATTCGTCGATGAGACCGCAGCAGCTCGAGAGATCTCCTGGTCCGGAGGGTGAGGATGATGAGGAGTCGAGGGATGAGGATCAGGAGTCGGAGGATGGAGGAGAGGATATCGGTCCCGATAGTGATGATAAGGCCGGAGATGATGCAGATATGCACGAGGCTGAGCCGAGTGCATCACGAGTTTCCTTCATCACACTTCGAGGCGGTGGCCATTCACATGCGCTTCCGAGACTTCAGATCTTGGGGCACGAGATGAGATCGATGACTTCCATGCTAGAGAGGATGGAGGTCGACAGGAGCAGATGTACGAGAGGTTGGAGTCACGACAGGATAGGATAGAGCATCAGGTGACTCAGCTAGCGGAGGAGTTCAGAGCATACAGAGATCAGAGAAGATCACCTAGATAGACTGTACCCTAGGATTTCCATTTATGCATTTCAGATGTAATCGTTGTAAAAGCTTTTGAAATTAATGAAGTTCCTTTTGTTTCACTTAATTATTGTATATTATGCACCTTTCTTTTCTTTGCATTAGTGACATTTGTTTAAGTATAATTATGGTATGTTATTCAGAAATGTTCTGTTATGCTTCATAGGTTAAGTTTCTAATCCAAGTGTTCTATTATTCACTTTTAAGAGTAGAAGAGTCATTTCAGATCCATGACTCAGGAATGTTCAGTTATTGTCTTTTGTGGTTAGGATTTCCTCGAACCTTGGGCTCTGATACCAATCTGACACATCCTCCCAGCCGGTACCCTATCTGGCATACCCGAGATTGTGATCCACAGCCCGAAGATCAGGTATCGAGTAATCAACCTCCCACATAAACAATAACATAATCATGAACAATAATAATAAAAGTGCGGAAGATAAACCATAGATTCAATAAGGAAAGAATGAATCATATATAAATCAGAGTACTAGATATAATCAGAGTGTCAAAACAGATAAGTAAAGTGAGGCAAAATCCCACTCTACAACCAGCGGAAAAGTAGTTCTAAAAGAGAATAAGCTAGACAAAATCTAATCCCAGTAGCAAGTACAATGTGTAACTAAATTGTTCTCCACTTTATAGACAACATCCCTATAAGTATAAATCTCATAAAAGGCACAAGGGTGCTTCCACTCAATGGTCGGACTAAGCATCGTACGGAGCATAACCACTCGCGGGATCTTCAGTGTAATTGTTGTAACCGCAATCACCTTCCTGGAGATATGCCTCTTCGCCTTGCGCTTCTTCATAGGGACCGTCATAATATTCAGTACTTGCAGAATAGTCTAACAAACATTGTACAATAAAGGAATGAGTTTCAAAGAAACTCAGTAAGGCAGTTAAATCCATAATAACATAAATGGCAGGATTTCAGAACAAACATAAATGCAATATGGTATGAGACAATCAATGAATGAATGAATCTAACTCTATGTATGCTGGTCTCTATTGGCAGACATGCTTTAAGTCATAGCACCGTACTTCTTTAGGAAGGTCTCAATCACTCATCATCAGTTGGTAATGGGTCCGGCATCCCTCGGGACATTCCATGGCTGGGGGTTAAGTCACCACTCTCTCACATCACCATTGGTCTAAGTACCGGCGCATGTCAGGGTAAAGCCTAGCCAAATGCAAGTCTTCTACTTAGTTACATCAAGTCAGATCCAGATACGTCCATTCCTCGTCCCTGACGATACTTTCCGGTATCCTTCACACTAGAGTCCTCATAGTCCCTGACTACGGACTCATCAACCCTATTGATCATCCACATATGGTAAACGGGAAGCTCTCACGTCCTCTCACGGGTTGGTTACCGGTCTTGAGCGCCCGTGAGCCCAAGTCTAACCATATGCAACCCTACCAATAAATGGCCCCCACAATGTGATTCCTGTCCTCTCACGGATTGGTTACCGGTCTTGAGCGCCCATGAATCCCCATTGCTACCACGGGTCGTTCGGTCTCAATACCCCTCCGATTAGGGTCTGACATAACGGGACATCGTAGCCAAACACTACTAGACAGTCCTAGATATGTCATCCAACAGTTTAGGAAGGTGTCCATAGGGCATCTCCGGAAACATCCCATAATATTCCCGTAGTAGTCCAAGGACAGAAGTGTCAAAAGGACACCTCTCCTTTCCAAACTATAGTTAAGCATACACATGCATCAATTCATATCATCACATGTATGGTAACTTCATATATGGAAAGAAATCAATAATTACAATCACTTTGTATATAATTGGTAAGTAAATCATACATGAGTCAATTCAATATGATTAAGTAATGCTACTAATATCAAGATAGTACCACAGTAGTATAACATCATAAGAATCTAATTAAAGAAATAACTTAACAAGATTCTAATATAGAAACTAAGATATGCAATTTATGTTGTTAAAGAAGTAACCATCCTTACCTTTTATAACTCGCAAAGGAATCCTAAGAAATCAAGTAAGATCTTGGCAAACTTGAGAAGAAGGTCCTAAACAAGTGTATACAACATATTAGGAAAGATCCCTAACAGAAAATATACCAAAACATCCAACACAGACCAATTCGGGGTTGCTTTGTACTAATTGGTCGAGTGGATTGGTCGATCGGTCCAACGACCAATCAGTCGACCAATGCAGACAGTAGCCTAAAAAAACAGAGTTTTAAGATATAAAATCCAAATTTGGTGGTTCAAAAGGGTACTATTCAAGGGGTAAACTACATCAGTAGTATCCTAACATAAAGGGGACCTCAAAACACTAATCCAATCAAGCCATCAAGATCCAAATTAGGAAACAAAAAGTTACCATAATTAGATCAACCATGGATCTTGAAGAATTCAAGATAGAAATCAAAGACAAGAACAATAGAAGAATGGATCATTGCTTCAGGTAGAGGTATCATGAAAAGCATACTTAGATCTTCAAGGAATTAGGCTTAAAAGCATAAATCTAAATAAGGAAACAAAACCTACCATATATGTAACTATCATGATTTATGAAGAAAACATGGTATGGTAGAAGAGAAACAACTAGAGATTGATAGATCATGGATCATGAAAAGAAAACACAGCAATTGACTACTAACATGATCAATATAGAAGATCCAAGGAGATCGGAATTCAAATCAGAAGTTAAACAAAGACTAGATCATGGTTTGATCATGATTCCTTCAAAAGCTTGCAATGATCATGGTTATGATCATTGTTCTAGCCATTAATCCTTAGGATGATCATGAGAGACAAGTCCAGAGATGTTTGCAACAGAGAATGCAGCATCTCCTCTACTGTCTCAACTCAAAAAGGAAAGAAAAACAGAGATGGAGGAGAAGAAGAGTGTGTAGACATACCTTTGATGCAAAAGGAAGAGTTTCGACGAAGATCCGTCAAGAAAATCACCAAGGATGCAAGGGAGATGACTTGCAGAGGTCTTTGGTTCGTTCCAAAGAGTTTGGAGGCAGCAAATACGAAGTAGACTCGAGATTGGACTTAAATAGAGCAAGCAAGACCTAATTGCCAAAGACAGCACTCATTGGACGAGTGGATTGGTTGACTGGTCCAGTCGACCAATCGATCGACCAATGCGTCGCAAGAATTCTAAAACAGGGAATTGAAGACCCAGATCAAATCCAATCCTAAAGGGGTTTTGCACACATAAAAAGTGACTTACCTAATAGGTAGAAATGCCTTCAAACCATGATAGAGAGCACTCCAAGTCCATCAACTAATCCGATCTTCATCAAGATTCAGTTTCCATAAATAGAACTTCATCATCAACTCTCATGGATTCATAGCCAGACACCAAGTCCTCCACTGGGATGGCCAAAAGCTGACTTCTTACTTTACTTCGGGTCACTGGACCTACAAATAACAAGGTTTCCGGGTCAAGGTTAGGGCTGGGTTTTACACTCCCGGTCCGTTCCTTGGACGTGCATGAGCCCAACCCTAACATATGCAACCCTACCATTTATATGACTAACAGTGGACCAACGTCACATCATTGTCATCACGGGTCACTCGAGTTTCAATCCCCCTACCGAAAGTGTAGTAGCATGTGGGATACCTAACCATGCAATTCTAGACTCTACCTAAGAATGTCATCCAATAGTCATGACAGTGCTGGAGACATCAGCAGGCATGTGTCCCATTCCACAGCCTTCTGATATCTCAAGCTAAGATATCCCAAAGGAATACCTCATCCATCAGAACCTCATACTATGCATCATCAGTATATCACATTCATAACCAACAAAGTATATATGTAAACAAGACAAACAACAGTAGTAAACAAGATCAGTATATAAAACATGACTACAACAATATATATAATGAAAGGCTATTGCTAACAGACACTTGAGTAGCATGTTTAAGTCTATTCATAAAGATAGGTTTGAATGTCCTTACCTGCATATAAGTAAACTGTCCGTAAAAAGAAACTATTACAAGATTTTCTTTTCAAACAGAGTATACCTAAACACAGGGTTACAATAATATATAAGTTAATTGAATCAAGGTGGATCAAAACAAAAAGTCATTTGGTCACTGTTTACCAGCCGGTCGCTCGTGCCGTCGCTTAGGTTAAGCGACCGCCACTAGTGATTGCCCCAAAAACAGGGAGTTTCAATCCGAAACTCAGGCTTCTGATCACCCTTTTTCAATCCGGATTTCGTGTGATCATGACCTAAATCTCGAATCTAACACTCCTAAAGCCAATGGGTGAAGGAATCTTAACAATTACCATCATTGGATTATCCAGAACTCTCCCCTTGACTGGATTATCCTTTTCACGAAAGCAGGGTTTCGTTTTCGGATGAATCACTTCAAGAAGATTGGAAAGAGAGCCACAAATGAATGAAAAGGGTAACCACAATGATGAGGGGATGGGTTAACACGAAATTCAAAGACAAAGGAGATAAAGGATGAAGGGCGAATCCATTACCTCACTTCAGAATACCAGAAAAAGGGAAGCATTGATCTCCAGATCACTGCCAGCACTTACAGATCCACTTTCGGCACTTCCCCGCAGCCGTCTAACCTCCAAAAACGGTAACCACAAATAAAATATTCATAAGTTGGACGAGGGTTACCTTTTATAGAAATCAGGGGGCAAACTAGGGCAAAACCCCAAAAACAGACCGGGCGATTGCTCCAGGGGGTCGCTTGGTTTAATTTACCGCCACAAGCAACCACCCCCATGTAATTGCCATACAAGGGTGCTTTTGCTAGGGGGTTGATATCCAAGTACAACCTAGCCCTAAAGAAGAGATGGGGGAGATCTTAACTTCATTCCGGACATCTCCGAACAACACTTGTCTTCCAGAAGACCAACTACCAAGCATGGCAGGCTTTTCAGACAGGGGATCTAGATCCTTGGGTTCAGGGTATGGATCATGGACTTCTATCTAAACACTCCACAAACTTACCCGATTAGACCTTCAGGTTCTCAGACCTGCAATACGGATCTCGGGTTAGAATTACGGGGGTTGTTACATCCCTCCCTCCTTAAAAGAAAATTTCGTCCCTGAAATTACAATGTACCTGAAGGTCCAAAAAGGTGAGGATACTTGGACTGCATCTCATCTTCTTTCTCCCAAGATGCTTCCTCAAATGAATGATTCTTCCATCTGATCTTCACCAAAGGTATAGTTCGGTTTCTCAACTGCTTATCCTTCCGATCCAAAATCTCAGCCGGTTCTTCATCATACATCAAATCTGCACTTAAACCTTCCAGTTCATGCTGGAGAAACTGCTCTGCGCTTGCCAAGCATTGCCTTATCATAGACACATGGAAAACATCATGCACTCCAGCAATAGACGGAGGCAGAGCCAACCGATAAGCTACTAGTCCAAGTTTTTCAATAATGTCAAAGGGACCAATATACCTAGGGCTGAGCTTTCCTTTGATATTAAAACGCATGACTCCTTTCATCGGCGAAACTTTCAAAAATGCATGCTCTTCAATTTGAAACTCAAGGTCAGACCTTCTTTTATCCGCATAAGACTTATGTCGAGACTGAGCAGTTTTGGTCCTTTCTCTAATCATATCCACCATGGTACCGGTAGTTTCGATTAGATCAGGGCCAAGAACACTCCTTTCCCCAACTTCATCCCAATACAGAGGAGTTCTACAAGTCTTTCCATACAGAGCTTTAAATGGGGCCATTCCAATAGTAGACTGATAACTGTAATTATAAGCAAACTCCACCAAGGCTAGGTGGTCATCCCAGTTACCACTCATATCTATGACACATGCTCTAAGTATATCTTCCAAAATCTATATGGTCCTTTCTGATTGGCCATTGGTGTGAGGATGATGAGCAGTACTCAAATTCAGCTGAGTACCCAGAGCTTTCTGCAGACTATTCCAGAAACGCGAAGTAAACCTCAGGTCTCTATCTGACACAATGCTAACAGGAACACCATGCAGTCTCACCACATTATCAACATAAAGCCGGGCCAACTTATCCATAGTATAGGTGATCTTCATCGAAATGATGTGTGCCGATTTGGTCAATCGGTCCACTCCACCCACATTGAGTCATTCCCTTTGCTAGTTCGGGGTAGACCTGTGATAAAGTCCATAGAAATGTCTTCCCACTTCCAACTAGGTACTAGAAGAGGTTGCAGAAGGCCTGATGAAGGCTGCCGGACAGCTTTCACACGTTGACAAGTTCCACACTTAGCAATGAAGTCTTCTACATCATTCTTCATGCCAAACCACCAAAAATATCATTTCATATCATGGTACATCTTCACACTTCCTGGATGGATAGTAAAGATGGACTGATTAGCATTAGTCAAGATTTCATTTCTGAGGTCTTCAACAGCAGGAACACAAACTATTTCTCTAAAAACAAGAGCACCATCAAAGGCTAGGGAGAAATCTTCCACATCCTTAGTCTTCGAAGCGATCAAGTCAATCTTCTTCTTCAATTCCGGATCAGTCGACTGCGGAGCAACAATTCGGTCCCTCAAACTTGGTCGAACTGACACAGCTGCCAAAATAGCACCGGAACCTTCTGACAAAATCTCAAATCCAAATTTGACAATGGAGGACAATAAGGGCTTACTGAGAGATGTCAGAACCACACTTCCTCGATTACTCTTTCTACTCAAGGCATCAGCAACCACATTAGCTTTTCCTGGATGATATTGAATATCACAATCATAGTCCTTCACCAGTTCTAGCCATCTTCTCTGTCTCATATTCAACTCCTTTTGAGTAAAGAAATACTTGAGACTCTTGTGGTCAGTGAAAATCGATATCTTTTCACCATAAAGATAGTGACGCCAGATCTTCAGAGCAAAAACCACAGCTGCCAATTCCAAGTCATGAGTAGGATAGTTATGCTCATAGTTCTTCAATTGCCTAGAAGCATAAGCTACAACCTTCCCATGCTGCATCAAAACACAACCCAAACCAACTTTAGAGGCATCGGTATACACTGTCAAACCTCCAGAGTCATCTGGTATCGTCAACACAGGAGCATTAGTCAACCTTTTCTTGAGTTCTTGGAAACTCTTTTCACAGGCTTCCTTCCACTCAAACTTGATTCCTTTTCTGGTAAGCTTCGTCATAGGTGCTGAGAGTCTAGAGAAATTCTCAATGAAGCACCTATAATATCCCGCCATACCAGGAAAACTTCGAATCTCAGTGACTGACTTAGGTCGGTCCCAATCGGCAACAGCTTGAACCTTTGCAGGGTCAACCTTAATACCGTCAGCAGAAACAATGTGACCTAAGAACATAACTTTAGGTAACCAAAAGTCACATTTATTGAACTTGGCAAACAACTTCTTCTCTCTCAAATGTTGCAGAACAAAACTCAAGTGCACAACATGTTCTTCTTCACTCTTCGAATAAATCAGAATGTCATCAATAAATACAATGATAAACTTATCCAAGACATCCTGAAATACTCGGTTCATCAGATCCATGAATGCTGCCGGAGCATTAGTAAGACCAAAAGTCATAACTCAGAATTCATAATGCTCATATCTAGTCCTAAATGCAGTCTTGTAGACATCACTGGACTTTACTCTTAACGATGATACCCAGGATCTCAGATCGATCTTTGAGAACACAAAGGCACCTTTCAATTGATCAAACAAGTCGTCGATCCTAGGAAGAGGATATTTATTTTTAATCGTCAACTTGTTCAATTCCTGATAGTCTATGCACATTCGCATACTACCGTCCTTCTTCTTCACAAACAATACCGGGGCTCCCCAAGGCGAAACACTGGGTTGGATAAACCCTTTGGTTGACAAATCACTTAACTGAGTCTAAAGTTCCTTTAACTCAGTCGGAGCCATTCGATACGGAGTTTTCGACACAGGAGCTGCTCCAGGAATTAGATCAATTGAAAACTCTAACTCCCTCTCTGGAGGCAAACCAAACAAATCATCAGGGAAAACATTAGGAAAGTCCCTGACAACTTCAATATCAGACAACTGTTTCACATCTTTAGAGACATCCACAGAAGAGGAAAGAAGTCCAACATTTTTAGTCCACTGCTTGACTTTCACAATCGCAGCCACTGTCTTCTTGCTCAACTTCTCTTGACTTCCTTGATACTCAAACGGACTATCATCCTTAGGATGAAACAATACCTTCCTCTCAGAACAAAGGATAATTGCGCCATACTTAGATAACCAATCCATTCCAAGTATCACATCAAAATCAGACACATCCAACTTGATCAAACGGGCTTCTAGGGTTCTACCAGCAATAACAACTGAACAAGACTCAACCACTTCATCTAATCTAACAACAGATCTGGTAGGAGTACTAATAACTAGTCCTCTTTCCAACTTTGCAAGTGTAACAGGAATACGACTCACAAAAGAAGATGCTATGAATGAATAAGATGCACCAGTATCAAATAGTATGAAAGCAGAGGTAGATGATACTGAAATAATACCTGTCACAACTGAATGATCTGTCTCAGATTCTGAACCAACAACACTGAACACTTTCCCAGAGGGAACATTCGAAGCAGGCTTCAAAGCTGACACTTGAGAATTCAGCTTCTGAGTGCAGTCATGAGAATAATGACCCAGCTTCCCACAGTTAAAGCAGATCAAATCCCTACTACTCACAGGAGCTGCTGAAGAAGGATATGCATGTCTCTTGTTATTAACCACTAGACGAGGGTTAGCATAGATCGGTCTAGTACCCTGACTACCTGCAATAGGACGCACCGGTGCACTGCTAGAACCATAGCTCAAGGCAGAGCTAAAACTGAAACTAGCTCCTCTAGGCTCCAAAGAAGGGGTAGAATAAGGAGCAGGCCTAGAGAATCTCCGATTACGGTCAACCAAATGATTCCTGTTCGCAACAAAACGCTGGAGCAAATAAGTCTCTCTCTCATTAGCTTCTACCTTCTTCGCATTCTATACCATCTCAGCATAATCCACAATTGGATGAATCGCCAGGTAAGTCTTCAACGACGGCCTCAAACCTTTGAAGAATTTCTTTGCTTTCTCACAATCACCTTTGAAAGCAGCAGGGGCAAAGTAAAACAATTCTTCTAGCTTCTTCTGGTACTCCAGAACAGTACTAGGTCCCTGTGTGAGTGCCATAAACTCAGCTTCTTTAGCATCTCTCATAGACTCAGGAAAATAATTCTTGCAAAATGCATCCTTGAAAATTTCCCAAGTAAGAACCGAGTGCGAAGCTTCCAAAATAGGTCTGGTAGCATTCCACCACGCATCAGCTTCATGCTGTAGTCTCTGTTCTGCACATAAAATCTTCTGAGCTTCACTACAACGGAGGTTGCGAAAAGCTTTTTCCATCTCTCGGATCCACTTGTTAGGGAACAATGCATCCGACGAAATACCAATAAAAGCAGGGATCTGAAGCTTCAAGAAATGCTCCATCAACCGTCCACAAAAGTACCAGCTGCAGAAGTACCAGCTCCATTAGGGTTAAGAGTTGCTTGGGCATTCTGCTGAGTAGTCGCGAAACCTTGCATCATAGTAGTAAACTGATTCAGTTACTGATGCATCATGTTTCCTAGAATGTTCATCACATCCTGTATAAAGACTACTTGCGGTACATGCGGAGGATTTTCGCCAGTAGGAGGAATTTCAACTCGGGGAGGCTCAGTTCCAGTGTTTACGACAGGTATCTCAACACGGTTCTGACCTTCTCCATCTTCTTCCCCACCTTGACCATTAATAGCACGATTCCTTAATTGAACCATTCTACGAAAAGAATTCCAGAAATTAGCAACACTATAAGATCAAGTCCGGAAAAATTTCCTCAAGTCAAAGTAACTCCACAACATGGTCAACATTCACAAACAGAAGCAACAACAAGCACAAAGTCCAAAAAGAATCAAAACAAAGCCAAAATCCAAAAATCTATGCAACAGTAACTGGGCCGGTCGCTTCAGCCGGTTGCTTAAATCAATCGACCGCCAGTAGCGACTGCCCCAAAATACGCGCGACAGCAACGCTTCAAATACGGTTTTGGGCTTCATTTGCACTTCTACACCACTCAAAACAGTACTAGGGCTCTGGGGATTTCGCGCTAAAGGTGAGGAAAACATTTTGGAGACTCCGTTGGCTTCGGATCTACTTCCCACGCGACAACTACACGCTATACAGGTAATCTTCTCAAAAAACCCTTCATTTCCATGGTTTGCATGTAAGAAACTACAATGTGCAACTATTTCTAGGTTTTCTTTGATTCGAAAATGTTTCTTTTACTTCCCATAACATGTCTAGGCATAGATCTACTATTCACTATGCATTTTTTTCGCTAACAGGCAATTACTGGACACCTCATGACTCTCATTTTGCATCTTTTTCGCCTAAAACATATTTTCTCACTAGATGGCTGCCCGCGAAGGTAGGAGAGTACTGGTTCGCGGCCGAGGTCGTGGTCCAGATGTGGGTGACACACATGAACCCGTCCATCCAGACTACTTCAGATCACCGGAGGCACAGGAGCTGTACTTCGGCCACTTCAGTCAGCGACCGATCGAGTATGGTCGACTGGTAGTGACTTCAGAGGTCCAGCAGTTCTAGATTGAGAGTAGATTCAAGGCTGTGGGCTAGAGAGGTACCTTGTTCTTGAACAAGGATGCCTATCCAAAGCTAATCAGGTTATTCTACAGCAACCTGACCTTCCACAAAGAGAGAGAGTGGGAGAGCATGACACTAGGCTGGTGATAGAGAGCCGGGTGAAGACTACAGACATTCGCTTCACCATAGAGGAGTTGGCTCACATCCTAGACGTGCCATACATCCATAGCGACAGGAGATGGTTCGAGCCGGGGGCTGAGTCAAATGATGTCATCCACTGGGAGGAGAGAGCTCTCATCTACTCGGGCATCTGCATACAGGAGTGCAGCGGGGTAGAGTCAGTGACCGAGCTACTTCCCTCATGCAGGATCATCTCACGGATCATAGCACGGAACCTGCTGCCTAAGGCAGGTCATCAGAGTGAGATTTCACTCATGCAGGCTATGATGACCTTCTCTGTGTACACCCGCTACTAGATAGACTTGGCTTACGTAATCCAGAATGCCATGATCTATCGAGTGGCTTATCCGAGGGGAGCGAACCTTGGATACAGGCGACTTTTGACACGGATCTTCGAGCACTTCGGGGTCGACCTAGAGGGAGAGGAGGCTATTCTGGTTGGGCATGGCGGCATGATAGGTCACAGATTGGTCGCTCAGATGCACTTACTAGGCGGACCAAACTCACCAGAGATGCCAGTAGAGCCGGAGGACATGGATGTAGAGGCTGATGATGATGATCATGCAGACTCACCACCACCTTCTAAGTTCGAGACAGGAGGGACATCCGGGGCTCAGGATACTTCGGAGGTCACACCACCTTGGGCTAGAGGCCTATTCACTCGGATGGACCAGTTCAAGCAGGGGCAGGTAGAGATGAGGGGCTAGATAGCAGAGTGCCTTGACATACTCCGCCAGATGAGACTAGCACCACCACCTCCACCACAGCAGTAGTAGACTTAGACCTTGATCCATTTTGATTCAGTACTGACTTTAGGGTTTAGATATGTTTATTGTAGTTTTTATTCAGCACATGTTCATTCCCTATCATTTTGTAAAGCGTAGAGTACGCTCCAAATTATGTAAAGCATTAACTCATTAATAAAGTACAGTTATGTTTGTTGCATTTGTATTATTGTCACTTATGCACTTTCTTGATAATTAAAATGTGAGAATATATTTCTCTTGACTTATAGTAAGTTATGCAAAAGAAAGATTCACTTACTATCTTAGTTTGTTTCTAACGAAAGATATTCTATTATTCACTCTATTTCTTTTGAGTCACTTCTGGATCTATGACTCATATTGCTCATCTAACACTTGTATTAAGTATTATTGACTTCGTAAAACCATGGCTCTGATACCACTCTGTCACACCTCACCCGCCGGTCTCGGTTACCCGCCAGACAACCCGTGGGAGTGATCTGTCACAGGATCCATGGTTTTAGTCTATCAACAATAATAAATACAAATATAGACAATCACGAGCAATAAATGTTCAATAAATGAATTAAAGAATTACAGGAGTCCAAATACTCCAATAACAATAATAAATGAAAGAATAATGAATAAAACGAATACAAGTTCAACAGAAGCAATCAAAAGAATTATATCAGTTTCTTTCCAGTTTCCTTTTCTAAGGCTAAATAGTGTTTTTCATGAATTTCAAGATAGGGTGTCCTCTAGTTCTTCTCCATTCGCTGAGCGAACTGTCTAACCACTTTTCGTCTCTGACCATCAATAGGTGCGATAAGTGCACTCCATGCACCCGTAAGAGCTCCCACACATGCTATCTCCATTTCCCATTGCCGGTGCCACCTTCTCTTCATACGGATGATTCCTTCATAGGAAACCAGTCAATCTTTCGGTACAATTCCTTCTTCTGTGCAGGCTAATAAACATATACAAAATAAAGGAGTGAGTTCTAGAGAACTCAGTAAGAACAATTACAAATCCCATCTATTATCCAACAAAGCATAAATGCATAAATGACATGAATGAGTGCAAAGTATGAATGATACTATGATTTCTAACTATGATGGTCTCTAATAGCTGACATGCTTTAAGATATACACCAGCTCTCCTTTGGGGAAGTCTAGTCACATTGATCCGGCAAGGACTGGTTACCTCTGTAGGGATCCTGGGAAAAAAGGAAAAGTCCACACCTGGCTCTGAAACCATGGCTGGGGTTAAGTCAACACTCTCTTACCACGACCATTGGTAATGAGTACTGGCGCATGTCGGGGTTTCTAATCCAATGCAAGCTCATACTGGTAACATGTCTACATGAAGTCCAGATACATCCCCTATGGCACCAACTAACTCGGTTCAGTATCCTTCGCAACCTATGAATGAGAATCCTCACGGACTGCTACTTGCTGTTGGACTCCACTCCTTAACCCTATGGTCATCCACATATTATTGGGGCGGAAGCTCTCATGACTCCTCACGACTCCCGGTCCGTTCCTTGGACATCCATGAGCCCAACCCTAACATATGCAACCCTACCATTTATATGACTAACAGTGGACCAACGTCACATCACTATTATCACGGGTCACACGATTTTAATCCCCCTACCAAAAGGGTAGTAGCATGTGGGGTACCTAACCATGCAATTCTAGACTCTACCTAAGAATGTCATCCAATAGTCATGACAGTGCTGGAGACATCAGCAGGCATGTGTCCCATTCCACAACCTTCTAATATCTTAAGCTAAGATATCCCAAAGGAATACCTCATCCATTAAAACCTCATACTATGCATCATCAGTATATCACATTCATAACCAACAAAGTATGTATGTAAACAAGACAAACAACAGTAGTATAACAAGATCAGTATATAAAACATGACTAAAACAATATATATAATGAAAGGCTATTGCTAACAGACACTGGAGTAGCATGTTTAAGTCTATTCATAAAGATAGGTTTGAATGTCCTTACCTGCATATAAGTAAACTGTCCGTAAAAAGAAACTATTACAAGACTTTCTTTTCAAACATAGTATACCTAAACACAGGGTTACAATAATATATAAGTTAATTGAATCAAGGTGGATCAAAACCAAAAGTCATTTGGTCACTGTTTACCAGCCGGTCGCTCGTGCCGGTCGCTTAGGTTGAGCGACCACCACTAGTGACCGTCCCAAAAACAGAGAAGTTCAATCCTAGGGGTGTCAACGGTTCTGGTTGGGCCAGTTTTGGGCTGAAAAACACTCAGACCAAACACGGTCCATTAAGAAAATAGTTGTTTCGGGCCTGTTTCGGGCCGGTGCGGTTTGGGTTCGGGTGACTAACGGTTTCAGCTAACGGTTTAGAATTGGGTTTACGAATGGTTTGGGTTTGCTTTTATTAGCGGTATGTTTTGAGTTCCTTATTGATATGTGAAATTTATCAAAAGTATGTGAACACATATAAGCATTAAGTTATCTCCAAGTCTTTTGTGTTGGGTGTTTAAAATCAAAAACTTTTTTTCTACAAAGAAATAAAACTTAAAGAACTAATATACAAAAGAAAGCTGGCATCTTGATGAATTTTTGTGGGTTGTCTTTGCTTATTTTCCTTCCCCTTCTTGACACGTGTAAAAATAAATCAAAAGAAAGCATTAAAAATTTTTCAAATGATAATACACTTGCTAAATATTTACTAAGCCCATCTTCCAAATGGTGAAAGCTTTGACAAGCTTGATGTTTGCATATTCCAAAGAAAAATAATTAAGGAAAACAATGGATACTGGGGGTTTTCTTGTCTTTTACATTTAAATTTAATTTATTTTATTTCTTTATAATGGGTTTAACGGGTTGGTCCGGATTCAGGCTGGTTTCGGGCCAAACGGTTCGGGCTAACGGGCCACACATGGGTTGGCCCGGCCCAGCCCGAACCATTGCAGGCTGAGGTTGTTCAACCCAAACACAGCCCATTAAGCTTCGGTTCAGGCTGGTTTGGGCTATAGCGGGCTGGTTCGGTCAGCTTTTAATGGTTCGGGTTAGGTTTTGACACCCTTATTCAATCCAAAACTAAGGCTTCTGATCACCCGTTTTCAATCCGGATTTCGAGTGATCCATGGCCTAAATCTCGAATCTAACACTCCTAAAGCCAATGGGTGAAGGAATCTTAAGAATTACCATCATTGGATTACCCAAAACTCTCCCCTTGACTGGATTATCCTTTTCACGAAAGAAGGGTTTCGTTTTCGGATGAATCACTTCAAGAAGATTGGAAAGAGTGCCACAAATGAATCAAAAGGCTAACCACAATGATGAGGGGATGGATTAACACGGAATTTAAAGACAAAGGAGATAAAGGATGAAGGGCGAATCCATTACCTCACTTCAGAATACCAGAAAAAGGGAAGGACTGATCTCCAGATCACTGCCAACACTTCAGATACACTTTCGGCACTTCCCCGCAGCCGTCTAACCTCCAAAAACGGTAACCACGAATAAAATATTCGTAAGTTGGACGAGGGTTACCTTTTATAGAAGTCAGGGGGAAAAATAGGGCAAAACCCCAAAAGCTGACAGGGTGGTCGCTCCAGGTGGTCGCTTGGTTTAATCGACCGCCACTAGCAACCGCCCCCATGTAATTGCCATACAAGGGTGCTTTTGCTAGGGGGTTGATATCCAAGTACAACCTAGCCCTAAAGAAGAGATGGGGGAGATCTTACCTTCATTCCAGACATCTCCGAACAACACTTGTCTTCCAGAAGACCAACTACCAAGCAAGGCAGGCTCTTCAGACAGGGGATCCAGATCCATGGGTTAAGGGTATGGATCATGGACTTCTATTCGAACACTCCACAAACTTACCCGACTAGACCTTTGGGTTCTCAGACCTGCAATACAGATCACAGGTAAGAATTACAAGGGTTGTTACAGAAGTGATCCGAGTGTCAGCTCTGGATTGAGGGAAGGGGAGTATAATAATAATGACTTTGACTGTGGACCCTTTGCCGTAGCTTACAGTCCACCGATCGGGGGAATGGATATTAAAGAAAAAAAACAGTGCAGAAAGTAAATAACAAAGCAATAAAAGGAAAATGAAGCCTTAACCAAAGAGAGGCATGACTGTAGGCATCTCTAATCAAGGATCCAGGGGAAGGGAGAACAATAAATAAATGCTGAAAGTAAATTGCAGAAAATAAAATGGAAACCTTAACCAAAGAGAGGCACGACTGTAGACATCTCTGATCAAGGATCCAGGGGAAGGGAGAACAATAAATAAATGCTGAAAATAAATCCTAAATTAAGAATATGGAGGGGTAGATAGAAGCGGGAATGGAAGGAGGGGAGAAGATTAATAAAGAAGGTTACTTACTTGCGAATTGAAAAAACGATTTGAATCTCAACCAACCCTAACAACCAGATCTAGATCTAGAATGATCTAAATTTGCAATTGCTAGACCCAGAGAAAAACGAATCGAAAAACTTGAAACTTGAAACTTGAACTTGAATTGCATTACATAAAAAAATTAAACATAAACATTCAATCTAGAAATTTAAATCTCACAAATGCAAGCAAAGAAAAATAGAGAAAGCCTAAATAAACTGAAGAGAGAAGAACGAATGCTTCTACTAAGCTCTAGAACACATTCTCCTTTGATGGAGTTTGCTCTCCTTTTATAGAGTTTACATGAGATATGAGGCACGGCTGAATTTGAATAAAACTCAGGGTTCCTATCTGACTCAGCCAATTAGGGTTTTGACGTACTAATCGTGCCAACTTAGAGAGATTATATGCATAATTCCACCATTGGATTTGAGGTTTAAGTAGTCGTGAAGCTCTCCTCCAAAAATCAGCACGATCGGACATCGGATGACCATTCGATGAAGGGCTTGATCGAAACTGGACAGAGACATTCAAAAACGGGATTTTTGCCTCTTCCTTCTCTAAATATAATTATTCTTCCTCTTTTTCTTTCTTTAATTAAATCCCATATAGGAAATAAGATATTGAAGTATGCAAAGACTCTTTTCTCCATTTGGACTCTCTCAATAATATCTATGTAGATTTCATTGATAATTTATAATCTCAGCTGTAGATCAAATTTGCCTTCTTTATCTCTTCAATATTTCGGAGTTGGCCCATAATCACACATCTCTAGCCCATCATGCTCCAGATCAGACCCATTTTCGCATTTGAGAATTTGAATGGACTTCTTGACGCGTAAAATTGCATTATTCAAGCCCAAAACTCCAAATATTTGCTTAAATCTTGAAAAGTCCTAAAATCTGCAAAAACAACATAAAACCCAAGTTAACTCCACTCTAAGTGTATAAAATGCATGCTTTATGCCCTAAGATTTGACACATAAATGTGCTCATCATCTACCTTAGAGACTAGCATTCATAGAGTTAGAATCATATTTGCATCATGTGTCTCATATCATATTACATCATGTTATGACTTTTGCTCATATGGTTTATGAATTATGGAATAACTGCCTTGCAAAGTTCTTTTGAACTCATTCCTTTTGTGCAAATATTTGTTAGATTATTCCACAGGTGTTGAAGACCCAGATGGTACGACCTACAAAACGGACCTTGATTCCGCATACTACCCTCCGGGTGGTGGCTACTATGAAGATCAAGGTTATGGTACCGAGGAGGATTACTGTCACACCCCACCCACCGGTCTCGGTTACCCGCCCGACAACTGTGGGAGTGATCCATCAACAGATCCACGGTTTTAGTCTATCAACAATAATAAATACAAATAAAGACAATCAAGAGCAAGAATAGTTCGATTAATGAATCAAAGGATTACAGGAGTCCAAATACTCCAATAAAATAATCAATGAAAGAATAATAAATCAAAATGAATACGAGTTCGGCGGAAGCAATAAAAAAGAGTGAAATTATTTTCTTTCCAGTTTCCTTTTCTAAAGCTAAGAAATGTTTCTCATGAATCTCTAGAAAGGGGGTCCTCCAATTCTTCTCCATTTGTTGAGTGAACTGCCTGACAACTTGTCTCCTCTGCCCATCAATGGGTGCGATAAGCGCATTCCATGCACTCACAGGAGCTCCCGCACAGGCTATCTCCATTTCCCATTATCGATGCTACATCTTCTTCATACGGGAAGGTTCCTTCATAGGAAACCAATCCATTTCTCGACACATTTCCTCCATCTGCGCTGACTAATAAAACATATACAAATAAAGGAGTGAGTTCTGGAGAACTCAGTAAGAACAATAACAAATTCCCATCCATATGTCCAACAAATCAGAGATGCATATATGATATGTATGATTGCAAAGTATGAATGCTACTAGATCTAACTATGCAAGTCTCTAACAGCTGACATGCTTTAAGATATACACCAGCCCTCCTCTGGGTAAGTCTAGTCACATTGACCCGGCAAGGACTGGTTACCTTTGTAGGGATCCTGGGAAAAAGGAAAAGTCCACACCTGGCTCTCAAACCATGGCCGGGGTTAAGTCAACACTCCCTCACCATGATCATTGGCAATGAGTACTGGCACATGTTGGGGTTTCTAATCCAATGCAAGGTCATACAGGTAACATGTCTACATGAAGTCCAGATACATCCCCTATGGCACCAACCAACTCAGTTCAGTATCCTTCGCAACCTAGGAATGAGAATCCTCACGGAGTGGCTACCGCTATTGGACTTCATTCCATAACCCTATGGTCATCCACATATTGTTGGGGCGGAATGCTCTCGTGACTCCTCACGACACCCGGTCCATTCCTTGGACGTCCATGAGACCAACCCTAACATATGCAACCCTACCATTTATATGACAAACAGTGGGCAAACATGTAAAATCCAGCCTTATCCTTACCCTGACCCGGCCCGAATTTTATACTATTGCAGGTCCGAAGACCCGAAGTGGTGGTAGAAGAGACCTGTGGGCCCTCTTAGTGGATGATTCGATGCTTGATGCTGAGCCTATGGACATTGACAATGATGCCCCTCACTTGTGCACCTTGTCAGTGTTGAATAAAAATCTGCGAATCGATGAAGATTGAATTAGTTGAATCACTTCCCGGAACCCCGTGATCAATCCGAAGGTATTTTCTAAAACTAGACTTGTTGATTCACTTGTAGGAAAAAACCCGCTCCAATTTGACCCTGTAAAGCCTTCCAAATCCACTACTGAAGTTGTTGTCATAGCTTGGTCGAGTGCTTGGTCGACTGACAGTCGACCAGCCAGTCGACCAAGAGTAATGAAATCCGAGTTTGGACTAAATCTCTTCCCATTTTGCCCCTACCTCTTTGGAACTCATGAATGAGGACCTAAACTAATCATTTGCACTCTAGAGCTCGAGGTTAGGCACTCTCTTGGGCTATTCCTTGAAGTTTGGGAAGATCTTTGACTCCATTCTTTATTGTATACACTAATCATCAAGTCAAGGTATGATTTCTCCTATTCCTCTTCTAATCTATTCATGTTTCTATCAATTAATGATCTTGAAACCATGGCTGAAGTGCTGCAACCTTGCAAACACTTAACCATGGGTTTCCCCCCTTTCAATTCCTTAATCCTACCCCACTCTTGCTATGCTATGATTCAAATGAGATTAATTGCACTCCATCACTTTGATTCTATTCAATCTAACCTATTTTGATTCTAATCTGATATGTAGATGCATGATAAGCTTAGGCTGTAATGAAATTAAGATTCTAGCTTGATTCTTGGCACTCATTTGATTGATTATTATCATCCCTTTCAATTTCTATAAGTTCCTATTTAATTCTTGCTAAGCATCATATAGAACCTAAAATTTGATTTGGGTATTTTTGATTGAACCGTTGGATCATCATGAAAATTTCTGTGTAATATCCTCTTACTGTTATAAACATGCCCTCCAAATTTCATGACGATTGGAGCACCGGAAGGGCAGTTTCGGATCAAGTTTCCATTGTTGTCCTGAAGATAACAAGTCTTGGTCGATTGCTTGGTCGACTGACAGTCAACCAAGCAAGTCAACCAAGAGTTGTTAAGGCCCTGTACTCAGCCAATTTGATCCATTTGAACCCCAATTCAATTGTTTTCTTCTCTGACATTAATTGTATGATTATCTAGGGTATCAACACTGATTTTGGGACCATACTTGGTAATCATTGAATCTATTTACAACTTGATTAAGGTAAGGACAGTCGTTAACTCAAGTATGTTAATTATACCAACATGCTTACATTATGGGAACTTATTGGTTATGATCATATGAGAAATCCTTTACTATACATGATTGTTATGTGTGTCCTTATCAGTAATAGAATGTATATATCATTTAGAATATCATGTTCAGTTTTACTTTATGATTCATGTATGATCAATCATGTTATGATATGTATTTGTTTATATGACGAATCATTGATTTAGTATAATATGATGAGATTGAGATTGTGATTGACTACGTATGACTTGGGATTGAGAGGTGTCCTTTCGACACTTCTGTCCTTGGACAATGGAGGGAGTAGTATGGGATATTCCACGAAGGTGTCCATCGACGCTTTCCCAGGTTATTGGATGGCATGTATTGTCACATCCTCCCAACCGGTACCCTATCTGGCATACCCGAGAGTGTGATCCACAGCCCGAGGATCAGGTATCGAGTAATCAACCTCCCACATAAACAATAACATAATCATGAACAATAACAATAAAAGTGCGGAAGATAAACCATAGATCCAATAAGGAAAGAATGAATCATATATAAATCAAGGTACTAGATATAATCAGAGTGTCAAAACAGATAAGTAAAGTGAGGCAAAATCCCACTCTACAACCAGCAGAAAAGTAGCTCTAAAAGAGAATAAATTAGACAAAATCTAATCCCAGTAGCAAGTACAATGGGTAACTAAATTGT
This sequence comes from Hakea prostrata, assembly GCF_041222555.1. Lineage (NCBI taxonomy): Eukaryota > Viridiplantae > Streptophyta > Magnoliopsida > Proteales > Proteaceae > Hakea > Hakea prostrata. The sequence continues at coordinate 32,165,476 of NC_142606.1, forward strand.
TCTCCACTTTATAGACAACATCCCTATAAGTATAAATCTCATAAACGGCACAAGGGCGCTTCCACTCAATGGTCGAACTAAGCATCGTACGGAGCATAACCACTCGCGGGATCCTCAGTGTAATTGTTGTAACCGCAATCACCTTCCTGGAGATATGCCTCTTCGCCTTGCGCTTCTTCATAGGGACCGTCATAATATTCAGTACCTGCAGAATAGTCTAACAAACATTGTACAATAAAGGAATGAGTTTCAAAGAAACTCAGTAAGGCAGTTAAATCCATAATAACATAAATGGCAGGATTTCAGAACAAACATGAATGCAATATGGTATGAGACAAGCAATGAATGAATGAATCTAACTCTATATATGCTGGTCTCTATTGGCAGACATGCTTTAAGTCATAGCACCGTACTTCTTTAGGAAGGTCTCAATCACTCATCATCAGTTGGTAATGGGTCCGGCATCCCTCGGGACATTCCATGGCTGGGGGTTAAGTCACCACTCTCTCACATCACCATTGGTCTAAGTACTGGCGCATGTCAGGGTAAAACCTAGCCAAATGCAAGTCTTCTACTTAGTTACATCACGTCAGATCCAGATACGTCCATTCCTCGTCCCTGACGATCCTTTCCGGTATCCTTCACACTAGAGTCCTCATAGTCCCTAACTACGGACTCATCAACCCTACTGGTTATCCATGGTAAACGGGAAGCTCTCACGTCCTCTCACGGTTTGGTTACCGGTCTTAAGCGCTCGTGAGCCCAAGTCTATCCATATGCAACCCTCCAATAAATGGCCCCCACAATGTGATTATTGTCCTCTCACGGGTTGGTTACCGGTCTTGAGCGCCCATGAATCCCCATTGCTACCATGGGTCGTTCGGTCTCAATACGCATCCGATTAGGGTCTGACATAACAGGACATCCTAGCCAAACACTACTAGACAATCCTAGATATGTCATCCAACAGTTTAGGAAGGTGTCCATAGGGCATCTCCGGAAACATCCCATAATATTCCCGTAGTAGTCCAAGGACATAAGTGTCAAAAGGACACCTCTCCTTTCCAAACCATACTTAGGCATACACATGCATCAATTCATATCATCACATATATGGTAACTTCATATATGGAAAGAAATCAATAATTACAATCACTTTGTATATAATTGGTAAGTAAATCATACATGAGTCAATTCAATATGATTAAGTAATGCTACTGATATCAAGACAGTACCACAGTAGTATAACATCATAAGAATCTAATTAAAGAAATAACTTAACAAGATTCTAATATAGAAACTAAGATATGCAATTTATGTTGTTAAAGAAGTAACCATCCTTACCTTTTATAACTCGCAAAGGAATCCTAAGAAATCAAGTAAGATCTTGGCAAACTTGAGAAGAAGGTCCTAAACAAGTGTATACAACATATTAGGAAAGATCCCTAATAGAAAAGATACCAAAACATCCAACACAGACCAATTCTGGAGTTGCTGTACTCATTGGTCGAGTGGATTGGTCAACTGGTCCAGTCGACCAATCAGTCGACCAATGCAGACAGTAGCCTAAAAAAACAGAGTTTTAAGATATAAAATCCGAATTTGGTGGTTCAAAAGGGTACTAATTAAGGGGTAAACTACATCAGTAGTATCCTAACATAAAGGGGACCTCAAAACACTAATCCAATCAAGCCATCAAGATCCAAATTAGGAAACAAAAAGTTACCATAATTAGATCAACCATGGATCTTGAAGAATTCAAGATAGAAATCAAAGACAAGAACAATAGGAGAATGGATCATTGCTTCAGGTAAAGGTATCATGAAAAGCATACTTAGATCTTCAAGGAATTAGGCTTAAAAGCATAAATCTAAATAAGGAAACAAAACCTACCATATATGTAACTATCATGATTTATGAAGAAAACATGGTATGGTAGAAGAGAAACAACTAGAGATTGATAGATCATGGATCATGAAAAGAAAACACAGCAATTGACTACTAACATGATCAATATAGAAGATCCAAGGAGATCAGAATTCAAATCAGAAGTTAAACAAAGACTAGATCATGGTTTGATCATGATTCCTTCAAAAGCTTGCAATGATCATGGTTAAGATCATTGTTCTAGCCATTAATCCTTAGGATGATCATGAGAGACAAGTCCAGAGATGTTTGCAACAGAGAATGCAGCATCTCCTCTACTGTCTCAACTCAAAAAGGAAAGAAAAACAGAGATGGAGGAGAAGAAGAGAGTGTAGACATACCTTTGATGCAAAAGGAAGAGTTTCGACGAAGATCCGTCAAGAAAATCACCAAGGATGCAAGGTAGATGACTTGCAGAGGTCTTTGGTTCGTTCCAAAGAGTTTGGAGGCAGCAAATACGAAGTAGACTCGAGATTGGACTTAAATAGAGCAAGCAAGACCTAATTGCCAAAGACAACACTCATTGGTCGAGTGGATTGGTCGACTGGTCCAATCGACCAATCGTCGACCAATCTTGACAAAGAATTCCAAAACAGGGAATTGAAGACCCGAGATCAAATCCAATCCTAAAGGCGTTTTGCACACATAACAAGTGACTTACCTAATAGGTAGAAATGCCTTCAAACCATGATAGAGAGCACTCCAAGTCCATCAACTAATCCAATCTTCATCAAGATTCAGTTTCCATAGATAGAACTTCATCATCAACTCTCATGGATTCAAAGCCAGACACCAAGTCCTCCACTAGGATGGCCAAAAGCTGACTTCTTACTTTACTTCGGGTCACTGGACCTACAAATAACAAGGTTTCCGGGTCAAGGTTAGGGCTGGGTTTTACATTCTCCCCCCCTTAAAGAAATTTCGTCCTCGAAATTGAAAGCGTACCTGTGCTTCCAAAGAGGTAAGGAAACTTCTCCTTCATGTCTTCTTCCTTCTCCCAAGAAGCTTCTTCAGGGGTATGGTTCTTCCACCGAATGTTCACCAAAGGGATGGTGCGATTCCGCAGCTGCTTGTCCTTCCTATCCAAGATTTCGGCCGGTTCTTCATCGTAGGTCAAATCCGCACTAAGTCCTTCAGGTGCTTGCTGCAAAATGTGTTCCGGATTCTCTATGTATTTCCGGAGCATCGAAATATGAAACACATTGTGAACACCAGCAAGAGGCGGAGGTAATGCTAATCGATACGCAACAGGTCCAACCTTTTCCAAAATCTCGAAAGGTCCAATGAAACGAGGGCTAAGCTTTCCCTTAACATTGAATCTCATCACACCCTTCATTGGTGAAACCTTCAGAAAGACTTTCTCTCCAACTTGAAATTCCAAATCGGTCCTTCTCTTATCAGCATAAGATTTCTGTCTTGACTGGACTTAATCCTTTCTCTTATCATATCTACCATAGCACTCGTAGCTTCAATCATTTCAGGACCTAAGACTTTTCTTTCTTTCCTGGTCAACTTAGTCATAGGCGCAGCCAACCGAGAAAAGTTCTCAATAAACCTTCTGTAGTAACCCGCCAATCCAAGAAAACTTCTTATTTCCGTTACTGACTTCGGTCTTTCCCAATCAGCCACAGCTTGAACTTTTTCAGGATCGACACGAATACCTTCGTCTGAAACCACATGACCAAGGAATACTACTCTCTTAAGCCAGAAATCACACTTGCTAAACTTAGCGAACAACTTCTTTTCTCGCAACCTTTGCAAAGTGAAACTTAGATGACTCGCATGCTCTTCTTCGCTCTTCGAATAGATCAAGATGTCATCAATGAAAACAATCACAAACTTATCAAGCACATCGTGAAATACACGGTTCATGAGGTCCATGAACACCACAGGAGCATTGGTCAATCCGAAGGGCATGACTCTAAACTTGTAGTGACCATACCGCGTTCGGAAAGCTGTCTTGAAGATATCACTAGACTTCACTTTCAATTGGTGATATCCGGACCTTAAGTCAATCTTTGAGAACACAACTGCACCCTTCAACTGGTCGAAGAGATCATCAATTCTGGGCAGCGGGTATCTATTCTTGATAGTCAGCTTATTCAACTCACGGTAGTCGATGCACAAGCGCATACTACCGTCTTTCTTCTTGACAAACAAGACCGGAGCTCCCGAAGGTGACACACTAGGCTGTACGAAACCTCTATCAATGAGCTCATTCAACTGATTTTGCAACTCTTTCAACTCAGTAGGAGCCATCCTATATGGAGCTTTAGATACCGGAGCGGCACCAGGGACGAGATCAATTGAAAACTCGACATCCCTGTCTGGAGGCACTCCCGATAGATCATCAGGGAAGACATCAACAAAGTCGCAGACAACCCTGACTTCATCAACTCTTTTCTCCACTTTACCCTTGCCTTCAGATGAAGCATCATCCACTAGGGCATAGACTTGCATCGGTCACGGACAACACCTTCTTACAAACCCTTCTCTTTTCCCCCTGAAATTCTAAGACCGGACTTCCACAAATATGGAACTGAATTTTCTTTGAGGAACAAAGGAACACAGCTTTGTGGGCTGTTAACCAATCAATTCCCAAAATAATATCGAAGTCCTTCATATCAAGAATTACAAAATTGGCTTCCAAGTTCTTCTCACCAATCAACACAGGACATTTAGATAACCCCTTATCTAGTTTCACAATAGGACTAGTAGGTGTACTAATCAATAAACAACTAGACAACTTCTCAGGGATTAGGTTAGTCTTCTTGATGAATGCGAGATGACATGAACGAATGAGATGCACCCGTATCAAATAAGACAAATGCGAAATAGAAGCAACTAACAATGTACCCGTAATCACTTCATGGCTTGGATCCCGCTCAGACTGGAAATACTGAAAACTCTACCGGAGGGAGGAGCAGGAGCACTCTTTACCACTTGGGAGCGAGGCTGCTTGGGCGGGCCGCTCGGACAGACACGAGCAAAATGACCAGCTTGCTTGCGGTAGAAGCAAACGAGATTGCTTTGGGTCCAACAGGGGTAGCTGCAACAAAGGGCTTCGAACAAAAGGCCTAGCACTTGCACTTGCACTTGCTGGTGGTCGGTTTCCGCCATCTTGTCTAAAACCGCCGGGCTGCTGAAAACCCGAGTTCTGACCTACACTCTTAGGCTGAAAGGTAGGAGTGGGGTAAGGTGTAGGTCTCACAAAACGCCGGTCATTACGATCCACCAACCCAGAGTTCCTTGGCTGCCAGGGCTTTTGCACACGTGCACTTTCCTTCTCTGTTTCTTCCAATTTCTTCGAGTTCTGCACCACTTGAGCATAGCTCACTATAGGCTGGACCGTGAGGTAAGCTTTAATGGCGGGGCGCAGCCCTTTGAAGAACTTCTTCGCTTTGGCGAGGTCATCCTTCGAGAGAATCTGGAGCAAAGAAATGAAGCTCCTCGAACTTCTGTTGGTACTCCAACACAGACAGAGTTCCTTGTGTAAGAACCATGAACTCAGCTTCCTTCGCATCTTTCACCTCCTCGGGAAAGTAATTCATACAAAAAGCCTCTTTGAACAACTCCCAAGTTACAACTCCTGCATGCAAACCTTCCAAAACAGGCCGAGTGGAGATCCACCATGCAACAGCTTCTTGTTGCAACTTTTGTTCAGCAAACATAATCTTCTAAGCTTCCGAGCATTGCAGATGTCGGAAAGCCTTCTCCAACTCACGAAGCCACTTGTTAGGAAATAAGGGGTCCTTGGTAACTCCAGTGAAAGTGGGTACTTGCATCTTCAGAAAACTCTCCATCAAAGTAGTATGAGGAGTTCCAGCTAAACCTCCCGCATTCAGGACTCACGGCAAGGGGATTCACATTAGCACCAGCTCGAGTCTCATTATGCGAGTCATGAAACCCACCAACATCTGGTTGAACCGAGCTGCTTGCTACTGCATCATATTGCCCATAATATTGGCAATATCTCGGAAACTTCCAACATTCGGGGCACCAGGTATCTCATGGGTACCCTGATCAACATTAGGTATCTCACCACCTCCATGAGGTATTTCACCACCTCCTCGAGGTATTTCACCACCTCCTTGACCATTGGATTCACCACGCCCACTTCTCAGAGTAACCATTCTGCAAAACTAAGAACATCAAAATACCGAATTTCGAAGTTTCAACATAAACCACAAGTCCAAATGATTTGAAAACTTAAATCATGCTCAAATATATCCATATAGTCATCAAACAATAATCCATAAGGCAAAAATCACATTTTCCAAAAAACTTCAACAGCAAAAGAAGTCTCTGTGACCATTGGTCGAGTGATTGGTCGACTGACCCAATCGACCAATGCAGATAGAATGCGAAAATTCGCATTATAAGCCTCATTTCCACATTCCAACTTCATTCTATCTTCTTCCAAAGGTGAGAGAGCTCTAGGGAAAGTCTCCAAAGGTTCTCACAAGTGTTCTTGAGGTGATTTGGTGCTTCAACAACAACACAACAACACAAAATCATCACAAACAAGGTAAATCTCTCATTCTTTCTTCCATTTTCATCTTCTCATGCTTGCATTTCAATCAAAACCATGCTTTGCTTGTATCCAATGCTAGAAATCATGTTTAGGAATGCTTAGAAACATATTCCCTAGGTTTTAAACACAATGCCATGCATAGACAACAGTTCTAACATATTGTTGTTCATCTCGCAACGTTTTCATACCGAAATCATTATCTTTAGAAAAATTTTGTTTTCTCTCAAACCGCTTGAAATTTTCGCACGAGATCAAATGCTACATGCTCAAGATGATATTGTAGATAGGTCCATACAATTTGATTAAACCAATTTCAACTTTTCAAAAAATCCAATTTTGACCTAAATTGCAAAATCCCCAAATTTCCTTCTTGCTGAATTTTTCGCTTTAATCCAAGTTTTCGATCGATTTTCATCAAACAAACTTCATAGACATGAAATTCCAAGTATTGCGCACATGCTAGTATGTTCAAATCAAATTTCCCCCAAATTTGAAATTTTCCGAAAAATTACGAAAATACGCTTTTGGCTCAAATCTTAATGTAGCACTAACTGGAATTGTCTCTTGTCGCTTTCACAGATACACACTATGAAGAGGGGAGGGCGAGGATGAGGTAGAGGTCGTGGTCGCATTGTAGGGGCACTTAGGGGCAGAGGTCAGGTTCCTTCAGAGCCTAGACAGGAGGTTAGGAGACTAGACATGTTCGACACACCTCAGGCCGAGTTCCTGTACGAGGCCTACTTCGCCATTCTGCAATATCGAGATGGGACGTCTACTTCACCTACGCCAACTCAGAGTCTTTAGGATTCGGCAGAGATTCGACACTTTGCAGTGGACTCATCTCTTCACCGAGGATCTGCCGGTATACCCGGAGCTAGTGAGGTTGTTCTTCAGCAACCTTACCTACACAGAGGAGGCTCGAGGCCAAGGACATCCACTTAGACTTGTCCTAAGGAGCAGGGTCTTCCGGACTCAGATTCGCTTCTCCACTCGGGCACTGGCTGAGATCTTGCAGGTTCCTTACTATCCACAGCAGTGTGTGTGGATACCGCGGAGGAGCAGATCCGGACAGCCATCTGATGCCGTACGAGCTTCGCGAGATATGCTATACACTATGAGATAGTCTTCGATGCTTCACTCCGTGGACCAGCGGACGGATGACGGATTCTGCACGGATTATCGGTCGCATAGTCGGCCGAAACATTATGCCGAAGGCCGGACATCACCATCGGGTCACGGTGATGGAGGCCTTAGTCATCTACCGCATCTACATGGGCTTCGAGATTGATCTCTCCTACATCATTCAGCGGGTCATGCTTGGACTTGGTTCTGCGGCCTAGCATGCGGAACCTTTGCTATGGGAGGCTACCGACCTTGATCTTCGGGCATTTCGGGGTGAGTTTCGAGGATACACCGGTGGACACCGGTTCACAAGGATACTCTATTGGGACTCGGACCATTCGTCGATGAGACTACGCAGCAATCGAGAGATCTCCTGGTCCGGAGGGTGAGGATGATGAGGAGTCAAAGGATGAGGATCGGGAGTCGGAGGATGGAGGAGAGGATATCGGTCCCGATAGTGATGATCAGGCCGGAGATGATACGAGATATGCACGAGGCTGAGCCGGTGCATCACGAGTTTCCTTCATCACACTTTGAGGCAGGTGGCCCTTCACATGCGGTTCCGGAGACTTCGGATCTTGGGGCACGGATGAGATCGATGACTTCCATGCTAGAGAGGATGGAGGTCGGACAGGAGCAGATGTACGAGAGGATGGAGTCACGACAGGATAGGATAGAGCATCGGGTGACTCAGCTAGCGGAGGAGTTCGAGCATATAGAGATCAGAGAAGATCACCTAGATAGACTGTACCCTAGGATTTTCATTTATGCATTTCAGATGTAATCGTTGTAAAAGCTTTTGAAATTAATGAAGTTCATTTTGTTTCACTTAATTATTGTATATTATGCACCTTTCTTTTCTTTGCATTAGTGACATTTGTTTAAGTATAATTATGGTATGTTATTCGGAAATGTTTTGTTATGCTTCATAGGTTAAGTTTCTAATCCAAGTGTTCTATTATTCACTTCTAAGAGTAGAAGAGTCATTTCGGATCAATGACTCGAAATGTTCGATTATTGTCTTTTGTGGTTAGGATTTCCTCGAACCTTGGGCTCGATACCAATCATCACATCCTCCTAGCCGGTACCCTATCTGGCATACCCGAGAGTGTGATCCACAGCCCGAGGATCAGGTATCGAGTAATCAACCTCCCACATAAACAATAACATAATCATGAACAATAACAATAAAAGTGCAGAAGATAAACCATAGATCCAATAAGGAAAGAATGAATCATATATAAATCAGGGTACTAGATATAATCAGAGTGTCAAAACAGATAAGTAAAGTGAGGCAAAATCCCACTCTACAACCAGCGGAAAAGTAGCTCTAAAAGAGAATAAACTAGACAAAATCTAATCCCATTAGCAAGTACAATGGGTAACTAAATTGTTCTCCACTTTATAGACAACATCCCTATAAGTATAAATCTCATAAACGACACAAGGGCGCTTCCACTCAATGGTCGAACTAAGCATCGTACGGAGCATAACCACTCGCGGGATCCTCAGTGTAATTGTTGTAACCGCAATCACCTTCCTGGAGATATGCCTCTTCGCCTTGCGCTTCTTCATAGGGACCGTCATAATATTCAAACACTGCAGAATAGTCTAACAAACATTGTACAATAAAGGAATGAGTTTCAAAGAAACTCAGTAAGGCAGTTAAATCCATAATAACATAAATGGCAAGATTTCAGAACAAACATGAATGCAATATGGTATGAGACAAGCAATGAATGAATGAATCTAACTCTATATATGCTGGTCTCTATTGGCAGACATGCTTTAAGTCATAGCACCGTACTTCTTTAGGAAGGTCTCAATCACTCATCATCAGTTGGTAATGGGTCCGGCATCCCTCGGGACATTCCATGGCTGGGGGTTAAGTCACCACTCTCTCACATCACCATTGGTCTAAGTACTGGCGCATGTCAGGGTAAAACCTAGCCAAATGCAAGTCTTCTACTTAGTTACATCACGTCAGATCCAGATACGTCCATTCCTCGTCCCTGACGATCCTTTCCGGTATCCTTCACACTAGAGTCCTCATTGTCCTGACTACGGACTCATCAACCCTACTGGTTATCCACATATGGTAAACGAGAAGCTCTCACGTCCTCTCACGGTTTGGTTACCGGTCTTAAGCGCTCATGAGCCCAAGTCTATCCATATGCAACCCTCCAATAAATGGCCCCCACAATGTGATTCTTGTCCTCTCACGGGTTGGTTACCGGTCTTGAGCGCCCATGAATCCCCATTGCTACCACGGGTCGTTCGGTCTCAATACCCCTCCGATTAGGGTCTGACATAACAGGACATCCTAGCCAAACACTACTAGACAATCCTAGATATGTCATCCAACAGTTTAGGAAGGTGTCCATAGGGCATCTCCGGAAACATCCCATAATATTCCCGTAGTAGTCCAAGGACATAAGTTTCAAAAGGACACCTCTCCTTTCCAAACCATACTTAGGCATACACATGCATCAATTCATATCATCACATATATGGTAACTTCATATATGGAAAGAAATCAATAATTACAATCACTTTGTATATAATTGGTAAGTAAATCATACATGAGTCAATTCAATATGATTAAGTAATGCTACTGATATCAAGACAGTACCACAGTAGTATAACATCATAAGAATCTAATTAAAGAAATAACTTAACAAGATTCTAATATAGAAACTAAGATATGCAATTTATGTTGTTAACGAAGTAACCATCCTTACCTTTTATAACTCGCAAAGGAATCCTAAGAAATCAAGTAAGATCTTGGCAAACTTGAGAAGAAGGTCCTAAACAAGTGTATACAACATATTAGGAAAGATCCCTAATAGAAAATATACCAAAACATCCAACACAGACCAATTCTGGAGTTGCTGTACTCATTGGTCGAGTAGATTGGTCGACTGGTCCAGTCGACCAATCAGTCGACCAATGCAGACAGTAGCCTAAAAAAACAGAGTTTTAAGATATAAAATCCGAATTTGGTGGTTCAAAAGGGTACTAATTAAGGGGTAAACTACATCAGTAGTATCCTAACATAAAGGGGACCTCAAAACACTAATCCAATCAAGCCATCAAGATCCAAATTAGGAAACAAAAAGTTACCATAATTAGATCAACCATGGATCTTGAAGAATTCAAGATAGAAATCAAAGACAAGAACAATAGGAGAATGGATCATTGCTTCAGGTAAAGGTATCATGAAAAGCATACTTAGATCTTCAAGGAATTAGGCTTAAAAGCATAAATCTAAATAAGGAAACAAAACCTACCATATATGTAACTATCATGATTCATGAAGAAAACATGGTATGGTAGAAGAGAAACAACTAGAGATTGATAGATCATGGATCATGAAAAGAAAATACAGCAATTGACTATTAACATGATCAATATAGAAGATCCAAGGAGATCAGAATTCAAATCAGAAGTTAAACAAAGACTAGATCATGATTCCTTCAAAAGCTTGCAATGATCATGGTTAAGATCATTGTTCTAGCCATTAATCCTTAGGATGATCATGAGAGACAAGTCCAGAGATGTTTGCAACAGAGAATGCAGCATCTCCTCTACTGTCTCAACTCAAAAAGGAAAGAAAAACAGAGATGGAGGAGAAAAAGAGAGTGTAGACATACCTTTGATGCAAAAGGAAGAGTTTCGACGAAGATCCGTCAAGAAAATCACCAAGGATGCAAGGGAGATGACTTGCAGAGGTCTTTGGTTCGTTCCAAAGAGTTTGGAGGCAGCAAATACGAAGTAGACTCAAGATTGGACTTAAATAGAGCAAGCAAGACCTAATTGCCAAAGACAGCACTCATTGGTCGAGTGGATTGGTCGACTGGTCCAGTCGACCAATCGATCGACCAATGCCGACAAAGAATTCCAAAACAGGAATTGAAGACCCGGATCAAATCCAATCCTAAAGGCGTTTTGCACACATAACAAGTGACTTACCTAATAGGTAGAAATGCCTTCAAACCATGATAGAGAGCACTCCAAGTCCATCAACTAATCCGATCTTCATCAAGATTCAGTTTCCATAAATAGAACTTCATCATCAACTCTCATGGATTCAAAGCCATACACCAAGTCCTCCACTGGGATGGCCCAAAGCTGACTTCTTACTTTACTTCGGGTCACTGGACCTACAAATAACAAGGTTTCCGGGTCAAGGTTAGGGCTGGGTTTTACATGTATAGGATTGTCTCGGTGTATGGTTAGGATTTCCCTTGTTGTATCAGACCCGAATGCGAAGGGTATTGAGACCGAACGACCCGTGGTAGAATATGGTTGAAGGGCGCTCAAGACCAGTACCCACTCCGTGAGAGGACTTCAACTATATTGCGGATACCCGAAAGGGGCCATTTATTGGTAGGGTTGCATATGGATAGACCTGGGCTCATGGGCGCTCAAGACCGGTAACCAACCCGCGAGAGGACGTGAGAGCTTCCCGTTTACTATATATGGATGACCAATAGGGTTGATGAGTCTGTAATCCAGGATTACACTGACTCTAGTGTGAAGGATACCGGAAAGGATCGTCGGGGGCGAGGAATGGACGTATCTGGATCTGACGTGATATGACTGAGTAGATGACTTGCATTGGGCTAGGCTTTACTTTGACATGCGCCAGTACTTATACCAAACGGTGATGTGAGAGAGTGGTGACTAAATCCCCAACCATGGTTTTTTAGATGACTTTACCGAACTTCCCTAGGCTGACCCAAGATATCTTTTGATTGAGGGGGAGTGACTGACGACCCAAAGATGTATGGGGCCATGACTTAAAGCATGTCTACCCTAGAGACTAGCATACTTAAGATTAGAATCATCATTCATCATTGTCTCATATCATATTGCATCCTATTTTGACTTGTGTTGATTGAATTGTGGATTATGAAACGACTTGCCTTGCTGAGTTCTTTTTGAACTCATTCCTTTGTGCAATTTGTTAGATTACACTGCAGGTACAAAAGACCTTGATGGCACGTCCTATGACCCAAGCTATGATCCCACATACTACCCTTCGGGTGATGGCTACGCGGAGAGTCAGGATTGCTATACCGAGGAGGATTATAGTGCGTACCAGGGTTAGCCCCACATTAGTGAGGGAGCGGCCACGTTGGGTTTACTTTATCCATACTTTTGAAGAGGACATTATTAGGATAGAGGAAACCTATGTGTAGGCCCCATTTCTCTGGATGACTGTAATCATTTGGATATTCTCTCTATAGTTCCTATGGATTTGTTCATAACATTGGGTGTAACTTAACTTGATTTATCATTGTTCCGCTATTGGTGAAAGAGTGACTTCTAATCACTCTTTCTCTTCGAGACTCTGTTATTTAGAATTTGATACTTAATATATTTCCGCACTCTGATTTACTATCTTCTCTTATTCAATTGATCTATTTATGGCTTGTTTTATACGTTGGTTATATTGTTCATGATTATGTTACCGTGTATGTGGGAGGCCTGGCCGCTCGATCTGGATCTTCGGGCTGTGGATCACATCCTGGGTATGCCAGATAGGATACCGGCTGGGTGGATGTGACAGAGTGGTATTAGAGCCCAAGATCAAGTGAGGTCCCAACCACAGAAACGATAACGGAACATTCCGAGTCACAGATCCAAGGTGACTCAACTACTCTTAGAAGTGAATAATAGATAACTCAAACTAGAAACCTGATTAACGAAGCATAAGTGAATTGTCGAATAACGTACAATAATTATAATTTAACAATCATCACTTAATGAAACGAAAAAGAAAACAAATAACACACAATAACAGGTGGAACCGAAATAACTTTCATTAACTTAAATAAGTTTTACAACGAGTTAGACATGAAAGGCATAACTGAAATCCTAGTACAATCTATCTATCTAGGAGATCGTCGTCGGACTCTGGATGTCCTGACATCCTCAGTGATCTGAGTGAGCTGAGACTGCATCTGATCCTGTCTGGACTCTATCTGTGCAAGCCTCCCCTCAAGCGTCTCATACATATGTGACTGGCTCGCCTCCATCCTCACATATATCTGAGTCTGTCTCTCTCCTAAGCCCTTGAACAACTGCTCATGCCTAACCCCCATCCTCTCCATCATGGAAGTCATAGATTGCATCTGAGCATACAGATTCAGTGCCTCTGGTGCAGCCTGTGATGGACCCCCAGTTTCAATCTGTGATGTGGGAACCCCCTGATCATCAGGACCGACCTCTTGCATACCTATATCATCCCCAGCCTGATCCTCTGCTGGAATATCCTCACCATCATCCTCGGACTCCGACTCATCACCTAGACTGGGAGACCTGCCAACTCAATCTAACTGCATCAGTCCGATGGTCCTCGTACCAATGGAATATCCTGCACCTCCATCAAGTCTATCCTCACCATCCAAATCTATTCCGAAGTGACTGAAGATGCGTGTCAATAAAATCCCAAAGCAAAGATTTCTGACACCTGGATGCATAACAACCTCGGTCATAACATTCTGTATAATATAAGACAAATCGATCTCGAATCCCATATAGATCCGATAAATGAGTAAGGCATCCATCACTGTGACCACATTATGATGTCCCGCTCTCGGTATGATATTCCTCCCTACAATTCGACCGATGACTCTGGCTGATGCAATCATCTCACCGCTGTTTCTAGGATAATAACACCTATCATCATCCCAAAGTGTCATGCATATCTCATGCAACTCGTATGGAAGAAAATGTCTGCTGAAATCCTCCCCTACTGATATCCACACACATGCATGTGGACAATAAGGAACCCCGAGAATCTCTGCTAGTGTGCGAGTAGTAAATCTGACCTGAGTCTCCTTGATCTGACTCGCTATCACTTACTCCATCTGATCAGCTCGCCCCTCCAAAAATGAAGTCAAATTGCTGTAGAAACTCTGCAGCCCGAAATGGTCACCCGTACTCTATGTGGCAATGTCCAAAATATGTATCGTAAAGGAACTCAGCCAATGGTGTGACGAAGCGGTGTCGATCAACCACCTCTGCTCGTGGAAGTAAAGGCACTTGACCTCTACCTCTCCTGGCACCTACTACCCTACCTTGAGCACGACCACCTCGTCCTCTTCTCTCCATAGAGTACGAATATCTGTAGAAAAGATCAACAAGTCAATGTTAGGAGATTAACAAAAATTGGATATGAAGGGCGTTTTCGTAATTTTCGGAAATTTTCAAATTTGGGGGAAATTCAACTTGAGTATACTGCCATATGCACAATACTTAAAATTGCATAATTGTGGTATTTGTTTGAAGAAAACCGGTCGAAATCGCGTCCTAAAGTTGAAAATTCAGCAAGCTAGAAAAGAGAAATTTCAACGTTTAGGTCAAATTTGGGGATTTTTGATATTGCTGAAATTGGTTGAAACAAATTGCATGGTAATGTGTACCATATCATTTGGAATGTGTGGCATCAAATTTGGTATTAAAACTCCTAGTGGTTTGGGAGAAATCGAAAATTTTATAATTTTGGAAACTTTCGGCTACGTTCGCGAGATCAAGTTGAAAATTCATGTTTGCTTGTTGTTTAAGTGTTGTTGTTGCATGTAAACTATGGGATTTTGTTTCTAAGCATGCATGAACCTATTTCTATTCTAGAACAACAAGTTTCACATGGTATTTTGAGAAATCTAAGTAAAGAAACTACTTGAGAAGATGATGAATAGTGATTTACTTACTTGGTTGGACAATGCTTGATGTCTTGATGATGTGGAAGCCTCTAATCACTTGGAATCTGCATAGAAGTGTTTGCTAATGCGTTCTCCAGAGCCCCTCCACAAGAAAAACGAGTTAGAAATGAGAAATGAAGGAGAAATGAAGTTAAAAGCCTGGTTTTTCGTTACTGTCATGGCTTGGTCGACTAACGGTCGACCAGCCAGTCGACCAAGGCCATAGAAAGTGAGAAAAATGAGATTTTCGAGGAAATTTTTGGATTTTGACTAATGTTTGGTTACTTGCTTATTATATTGATGAATCTATGTATAATTTGAGCACTTTAATCATATGGTCAAGTTGTTTTGACGAATATTCGTATATCGATGTGGTCAATGTTCTTTTGCAGAAGGGTTTTACTGAGAAGTCGTCTTGTCAGCTTCGATAGTGCCGGAAACAAAGAGACACCTGCTGGAGGGTCTAACCAACAGACCCAGGAGGACAACCATACTACCAATGGCATCCCCAGTGCCCCTGACATTGGAAGCTTCAAGGACATTGCAAGTGTCATGACCAAAATGATGCAACAGCAGGAAGCTCAGTTTAACTAGATGATGACTGGTTTTGTGAACTTGAGAGAAGAGAACCATGCTAGTGGGTCTGGCAGTGCTGGCTTGGCGGCCCCGTATGTGGAGAGGTTCACAGGAACCCCACATACCTGGCTGATGGGGAGTTTCTTGAAATTGCAGGTGCCATCTTTTACTGGTGTATCTAAGGACGTTCTGTTCCCTAACAGATGGCTGAGGGAATTAGAAAAGGCATTCCGGACTTGCAGTGTTCGGATGCTCAGAAAGTGCTCTTCGCCGAGCAGAAGCTTCAGCAGGAAGCAGACGCATGGTGGACTTCTTCCCGCCCTATTCTTGAAAACCTCTGTGGTGGTGTTGTCTCTTAGGAAATATTCAAGGAAGCCTTCTGTAAGAATTATTTTCCCGAGGCTATGAAAGATGCCAAAGAGTTTGAATTTATGGCATTGGCCCAAGGTTCCCTTGCTGTGCTCGGACTACCAACAGAAATTTGAAGAGTTATTCTTTTTCGCCCCTAACTCGATGAAACCTGATAATGCGAAGGCAAAGAAATTCTTCAAAGGACTGTGGCCATCTCTAAAGACGTACCTCACCCTTCTCCCTCTTGAGAGTTACGCCCAGGTGGTTCAGAATGCAAAGAAGCTAGAAGAAGCGGAAAGAGAAAATGCTCGAGTTCAGAAGCCGTGGCAGCCTAGGCATCCTGTCTTGTGGATCGCACCGAGCGTCAGTTTGCAAGGCCTTCACCATATCCCACTCCTGCCTTCCAGCCTAGGAGTGTGGGTCAAAGTTCCAGTACTACTCCTGTGGGCCCTCGTGGCCAATATAGTGGAGCTCGACCTACGGGATTTGTGCAGCCTCCCCAGCCTGGTGTGGTTTCCCCTCGGCCTGCTTTTCAGAGACCCCCTTTGGCAGCCGCCCTTGTTGGACAAAGAGATTCTGTGTGCTTCCTTTGCAAGCAGCCCGGACATTTTGCTCGCTTGTGCCCGAAAAAGTCAGCCTTGCCTAGTGTTTCTGCTCCTACTGTGAGAAGTGCTCCCACTTCTGTTCCTACCCCTGCCCCTCCTTCTGGTAGAGTATTTAGCATCTCCGGTACTGAGCAGGACCCTTGCCATGAAGTTGTAATAGGTACATTGTTAGTCACCTCTTTTCCAGCATTTGTGTTGTTTGATACGGATGCATCTCATTCATTCATTTCATCTACTTTTTCTGTAAAGACTAACCCAACACCCAGATGTTTATCTAGTTGTTTGTCAATTTGTACCCCTGTTGGGTCTGCTGTTAAACTAGATAAAGTGTTAGAGGATTGTCCTGTTCTTGTTTGTGGGTTGAACTTGAAGGCAAATCTAATGTTGTTTCAATATGAAGGACTTTGACGTCATCTTGGGTATTGACTGGTTGACATCTTATAACGCTGTGATCTTGTGCTCTTCTAAGAAGATCCAGTTTCGATTGGATGGGAATTCAGTTTTCGAGTTTCAAGGAAAGAAAGGAAGGGTGAGCAAGAAGACCTTGACCGCTTTAATGCAAGTCCACGCTTTGGTGGAAGATGCTTCATCTGGAAACAAAGTCAAGGAAAGGAAGAGACTTGAAGATGTCAGTGTTGTTTGTAGTTTTTCTGATGTGTTTCTAGACGATCTATCAGGACTACCCCCTGATAGAGAGGTTGAGTTCTCCATAGACTTGATTCCTGGAGCGTCTCCGGTGTCTAAGGCTCCATATAGGATGGCTCCTACCGAGCTTGAGGAGTTGCAAACTCAGTTGAATGAACTCCTGGATAGAGGTTTTGTGCAGCCAAGTGTGTCGCCCTGGGGAGCTCCGGTCTTGTTCGTCAAGAAGAAAGATGGTAGTATGCATCTGTGCATTGACTACCGAGAATTGAACAAGCTGACGATTAAGAATAGATACCCGCTGCCCTGGATTGATTATCTGTTTGATCAGTTGAAAGGCGCGGCTGTGTTCTCAAAGATTGACTTAAGGTCTGGGTATCACCAGTTGAAGTGAAGTCTAGTGATATATTTAAGACTGCGTTCAGGACAAGGTATGGACATTATGAATTCAAAGTCATGCCTTTTGGTCTAATCAACGCTCCTGTTGTATTCATGGACCTCATGAACTGGGTATTTCACGATGTGCTCGATATCATTGATGACATCCTGATATACTCGAAAAACGAGGAAGAGCATGTGAAGCACCTGAACTTCACATTGCAAAGGTTGAGAGAAAAGAAACTCTATGCTAAATTTAGCAAGTGTGACTTTTGGCTCTCAAGGGTAGTATTCCTTGGCCATGTTGTTTCAGCCAAAGGTATTCGTGTTGACCCGGAAAAAGTGCAGACCGTTACCGATTGGGAAAGACCGAAGACTGTGACTAAGATAAGAAGTTTCCTTGGATTGGCTAGATACTATCGGAGATTTATTGAGAATTTTTCTAAGTTGGCTGCCCCTATGACTAAGCTAACTAGGAAAGATGAGAAGTTTGTTTGGACCGAGGCCTGTGAGAAGAATTTTGAAGAGCTGAAAGTTAGATTGACAAGCGCTCCGGTATTAACTATACCTGATAGTTCCGGTGGATTGATAGTCTACACTGATGCTTCCAAGATCGGTTTGGGTTGTGTGTTGATGCAACACGACAAGGTTGTGGCTTATGCCTCTCGGCAATTGAAAGATTATGAGCGGAATTATCCCACTCATGACTTGGAGCTTGCCGCCGTTGTTTTTGCTTTAAAGATTTGGAGGCATTTCTTGTACTGTGAGAAAATCGCTATTTTCACAGATCACAAGAGTCTGAAATACTTCTTCACCCAGAAAGAGCTGAATATGAGACAAAGAAGATGGTTGGAGTTGGTTTCTGACTACGATTGTGACATTCAGTATCACCCAGGCAAAGCAAATGTAGTTGCGGATGCTCTTAGTAGGAAAGATCAAAGGAAGGATTTGAGCTTATGTGCTTTGAATCGGCCCTTGCTTTTGTCAATGGAAAGATTTAGTTTGGAAGTGGTTCCTGAGGGTTCGGATTGTATCCTTTATGCCATGACAGCAAGATCCACCCTTAGAGACCTCATTGTTGCCTTGCAAAATTCTGATCTTGAGTTGAAAGAGAAGATTGTGAAGATCGCTTCGAATTCGGGAAATGGACCCTGCCTTTAGTACATCTTTAGGTGGTACTTTATTGTTTAGAGGTAGACTATGTGTGCCTAATGTTGATGAAATCAAGAAGGAAATATTGAAAGAAGCACACCAGTCGATGTTTACAATACACCCTGGAAGTACCAAAATGTATAAAGACTTAAGGGAACATTTTTGGTGGAACGGTTTGAAAGTGGATGTTGAAGACTTCGTTGCCAGGTGTGAGACTTGTCAACGTGTAAAAGCCGTTCGTCAGCCTCCGTCCGGAATGCTTCAGCCCCTTCCTATTCCTAGCTGGAAGTGGGAAGATATCTCCATGGACTTCGTGACTAGCTTGCTGCGGACAAGTAAGGGAAATGACACTGTGTGGGTGATCGTCGATAGGTTGACCAAATCAACCCATTTCATTCCTATGAAGATCACTTATACTTTGGATAAGCTAGCTAGACTTTATGTGGACAATGTGGTTCGTCTACACGGAGTGCCTGTGAGTATTGTTTCTGATCATGATCCTAGGTTCACCTCAAGGTTTTGGAATGGTTTGCAGAAAGCCTTGAGAACCCAATTGAATCTAAGTACAGCCCATCATCCACAATTCGATGGACAATCTGAGCGTACAATTCAAATCTTAGAGGATATGCTTAGATCCTGTGTGGTGGACATGGGTGGAAATTGGGATGAACACTTTAGCTTTAGTGGAGTTTTCCTATAACAACAGTTACCAAGCAACAATAGGCATGGCTCCATTCAAAGCTTTGTATGGTAACACTTGTAGGATACCTTTGTATTGGATTGAGACAGGTGAAAGAAAAGTCTTAGGTCCGGAAATGATTGAAGCTACAAGTGCAATGGTCGACATGATTAGAGAAAGAATTAAGTCTGCGCAGTCAAGACAAAAATCTTATGCCGACAAAAGAAGGACCGATCTGGAGTTCCCAATTGGAGAAAAAGTTTTCCTTAAAGTGTCACCTATGAAATGGGTGACGAGATTCAATGTGAAAGGAAAACTTAGCCCTCGCTTCATTGGACCTTATGAGATCCTGGAAAAGGTTGGACCTGTTGCCTATCGCTTGGCATTGCCCCCATCCCTTGCTGGAGTTCACAGTGTGTTCCATGTTTCTATGCTCCGAAAGTACATAGAGAACACAGAACATATATTACAGCAAGCTCCCGAAGGGCTCAGTGCCAATCTTTCTTATGATGAAGGACCAGCCGAAATTCTTGATAAGAAGGACAAGCAGCTACGGAATCGCACCATCCCTTTGGTGAAGATTCGGTGGAAGAACCATACCCCAAAATAAGCCTCATGGGAGAAATAAGAAGACATGAGAGAGAAGTTTCCTCATCTTTTTGGAAGCACAGGAACCCTTTCAATTTCGAGGACGAAATTTCTTTTAAGGGGCGGAGAATGTAAAATCCGGCCTTATCCTTACCCTGACCCGGCCCGGATTTTATACTGTTGCAAGTCCGAAGACCCGAAGTGGTGGTAGAAGAGACATGTGGGCCCTCTTAGTGGATGATTCGATGCTTGATGCTGAGCCTATGGACATTGACAATGATGACCCTCACTTGTGCACCTTGTCAGTGTTGAGTAAAAATCTGCGCATCGATGAAGATTGAATTAGTTGAATCACTTCCCGGAACCCCGTGATCAATCCGACGGTATTTTCTGAAACTAGACTTGTTGATTGACTTGTAGGAGAAAACCCCGCTCAATTTGAACCTGTATAGCCTTCCAAATCCACTCCTGAAGTTGCTGTCATAGCTTGGTCGATTGCTTGGTCGACTGACAGTCGACCAGCCAGTCGACCAAGAGTAATGAAATCCGAGTTTGCACTAAATGTCTTCCCATTTTGCCCCTACCTCTTTGGAACTCATGAATGAGGACCTAAACTAATCATTTGCACTCCAGAGCTCGAGGTTAGGCACTCTCTTGGGCTATTCCTTGAAGTTTGGGAAGATCTTTGACTCCATTCTTTATTGTATACACTAATCATCAACTCAAGGTATGATTTCTCCTATTCCTCTTCTAATCTATTCATGTTTTTATCAATTAATGATCTTGAAACCATGGCTGAAGTGCTGCAACCTTGCAAACACTTAACCATGGGTTTCCCCCCTTTCAATTCCTTAATCCTCCCCCACTCTTGCTATGCTATGATTCAAATGAGATTAGTTGCACTCCATCACTTTGATTCTATTCAATCTAACCTATTTTGATTCTAATCTGTTATGTAGATGCATGATAAGCTTAGGCTGTAATGAAATTAAGATTCTAGCTTGATTCTTGGCACTCATTTGATTGATTATTATCATCCCTTTCAATTTCTATAAGTTCCTATTTAATTCTTGCTAAGCATCATATAGAACCTAAAATTTGATTTGGGTATTTTTGATTGAACCGTTGGATCATCATGAAAATTTGTGTGTAATATCCTCTTACTGTTATAAACATGCCCTCCAAATTTCATGACGATTGGAGCACCGGAAGGGCAGCTTCGGATCAAGTTTCCATTGCTGTCCTGAAGATAACAAGTCTTGGTCGACTGACAGTCGACCAAGCCAGTCAACCAAGAGTTGTTAAGCCCCTGTACTCAGTCAATTTGATCCGTTTGAACCCCAATTCAATTGTTTTCTTCTCTGACATTAATTGTATGATTATCTAGGGTATCAACACTGATTTTGGGACCATACTTGGTAATCATTGAATCTATTTACAACTTGATTAAGGTAAGGACAGTCGTTAACTCAAGTATGTTAATTATACCAACATGCTTACATTATGGGAACTTATTGGTTATGATCATATGAGAAATCCTTTACTATACATGATTGTTATGTGTTTCCTTATCAGTAATAGAATGTATATATCATTTAGAATATCATGTTCAGTTTTACTTTATGATTCATGTATGATCAATCATGTTATGATATGTATTTGTTTATATGACGAATCATTGATTTAGTATAATATGATGAGATTGAGATTGTGATTGACTATGTATGACTTGGGATTGAGAGGTGTCCTTTCGACACTTCTGTCCTTGGACATTGGAGGGAGTAGTATGGGATATTCCCCGAAGGTGTCCATTGACGCTTTCTCGGGTTATTGGATGACATGTATAGGATTGTCTAGGTGTATGGTTAGGATTTCCCTTGTTGTATCAGACCCGAATCAGAAGGGTATTGAGACCGAACGACCCGTGGTAGAATATGGTTGAAGGGCGCTCAAGACCAGTACCCACTCCGTGAGAGGAGTTCAACTATATTGCGGATGCCCGAAAGGGGCCATTTATTGGTAGGGTTGCATATGGATAGACCTGGGCTCACGGGCGCTCAAGACCGGTAACCAACCCGTGAGAGGACGTGAGAACTTCCCGTTTACTATGTGTGGATGACCAATAGGGTTGATGAGTCCGTAATCCAGGATTACGTTGACTCTAGTGTGAAGGATACCGGAAAGGATCGCCGGGGGCGAGGAATGGACGTATATGGATCTGACGTGATATGACTGAGTAGATGACTTGCATTGGGCTAGGCTTTACTTTGACATGCGCCAGTACTTATATGAAATGGTGATGTGAGAGAGTGGTGACTAAATCCCCAACCATGGTTTTTGAGATGACTTTACCGAACTTCCCCGGGCAGACCCAAGATATCTTATGATTGAGGGGGAGTGACTGACGACCCAAAGAAGTATGGTGCTATGACTTAAAGCATGTCTACCCTAGAGACTAGCATACTTAAGATTAGAATCATCATTCATCATTTTCTCATATCATATTGCATCCTATTTTGACTTGTGTTGATTGAATTGTGGATTATGAAACGACTTGCCTTGCTGAGTTCTTTTTGAACTCATTCCTTTGTGCAATTTGTTAGATTACACTGCAAGTACAGAAGACCTTGATTGCATGTCCTATGACCCAAGCTATGATCCTGCATACTACCCTTCGGGTGATGGCTATGCGGAGAGTCAGGATTGCTATACCGAGGAGGATTATAGTGCGTACCAGGGTTAGCCCCACATTAGTGAGGGAGCGGCCACGTTGGATTTACTTTATCCATACTTTTGAGGAGGACATCATTAGGATAGAGGAAACCTATGTGTAGGCCCCATTTCTCTGGATGACTGTAATCATTTGGATATTCTCTCTCTAGTTCCTATGGATTTGTTCATAGCACTGGGTGTAACTTAACTTGATTTATCATTGTTCTGCTGTTGGTGAAAGAGTGACTTCTGATTACTCTTTCTCTTTGAGACTCTGTTATTTAGAATTTGATACTTAATATATTTCCGCACTCTGATTTACTATCTTCTCTTATTCAATTGATCTATTTATGGCTTGTTTTATACATTGATTATATTGTTCACGATTATGTTATCGCGTATGTGGGAGGCATGGCCGCTCGATCTGGATCTTCGGGCTGTGGATCACATCCCGCGTATGCCAGATAGTATACCTGCTGGGTGGATGTCACACAACGTCACATCACTGTCATCACGGGTCATCTGGTTTCAATCCCCCTACCGAAAGGGTAATAACATGTGGGGTACCTAGCCATACAACTCTAGACTCTACCTAAGAATGTCATCCAATAGTTATGACAGTGGTGGAGATATCAGTAGGCATGTGTCCCATACCACGGCCTTCTGATATCCCAAGCTAAGATATCCCAAAGGAATACCTCATCCATCAGAACCACATACTAACCATCATCAGTATATCACATTCATAACCAACAAAGTGTATATACAAACAAGATAAACAACAGTAATATAACAAGATCAGCATGTGAAACATGATTACAACAACATATAAAATGAAAGGCTAATTGTAAAATTCAGCCTTATCCTAACCCTGACCCGGCCCAGATTTTATACTGTTGTAGGTCCGAAGACCCGAAGTGGTGGTAGAAGAGACCTGTGGGCCCTCTTAGTGGATGATTCGATGCTTGATGCTGAGCCTATGGACATTGACAATGATGCCCCTCACTTGAGCACATTGTCAGTATTGGGTGAAAATCTGCGCATCGATGAAGATTGAATTAGTTGAAGCACTTCCTGGAACCCCCGTGATCAATCTGAAGGTATTTCCTAGACTTGTTGATTGACTTGTAGGAGAAAACCCCGCTCGATTTGACCGTGTATAGCCTCCCGAATCCACTCCTGAAGTTGCTGTCATAGCTTGGTCGAGTGCTTGGTCGACTGACAGTCGACCAGCCAGTCGACCAAGAGTAATGGAATTCAATTTTGCACTAAATCTCTTCCCATTTTGCCCCTACCTTTTTGGAACTCGTGAATGAGGACCTAAACAAATCATTGGCACTCGAGAGCTCGAGGTTGGACACTCTCTTGGGCTATTCCTTGATGTTTGGGAAGATCTTTGACTCCAATGATTATTGTATACACTAATCATCAACTCAAGGTATGATTTTTTCTATTCCTCTTCTAATCTATTCATTTTCTATCAATTAATGATCTTAAAACCATGGCTGAAGTGCTGCAACTTTGCAAACACTTAACCATGAGTTTCCCCCCTTTCAATTCCTTAATCCTCCCCCACCCTTGCTATGCTATGATTCAAATAAGATTAATTGCACTGCATCACTTTGATTCTATTCAATCTAACCTATTTTGATTCAAATCTGATATGTAGCTGCATGATAAGCTTAGACTATAATGAAATTAAGATTCTAGCTTGATTCTTAACACTCATTTGATTGATTCCTATCATCCTTTACAATTTCTATCAATTCCAATTTAATTCTTGCTAAGTATCATATAGAACCTAAAATTCGATTTCGGTATTTTTGATTGAACCGTTGGATCATCATGAAAATTAGTGTGTAGTATCCTCTTACTGTTATAAGCATGCCCTCCATATTTCATGACGATCGGAGCACCGGAAGGGCAGTTTCGGATTAAGTTTCCATTGCTGTCCTGAGGATAACAAGTCTTGGTCGACTGACAGTCGACCAAGACAGTCAACCAAGAGTTGTTAAGGCCCTGTACTCAGCCGATTTGATCTGTTTGAACCCCAATTCAATTTCTTTCTTCTCTGACATTAATTGTATGATTATCTAGGGTATCAACACTGATTTTGGGACCATAGTTGTTAATCATTGAATCTATTTACAACTTGATTAAGGTAAGGACAGTCGTTAACTCAAGTATGTTAATTATTCCAACATGCTTACATTATGAGAACTTAATGGTTATGTTCATATTTGTATTCCTTTACTATACATGACTATTATGTGTTTTCTTATCAGTAATAGACTGTATATATATCATTTAGAATATCATGTTCAATTTTACTTTATGATGTTATATATGATCAATCATGTTATGATATTTATTTGTTTATATGATGAATCATTGATTTAGTATAATATGATGAGACTGAGTTTGTGATTGACTACGTATGACTTGGGAATGGGAAGTGTTCTTCCAACACTTCTGTCCTTGGACATCGGAGGGAGTAGTATGGGATATTTCCCGAAGGTGTCCATCGACGCTTTCCCGGGTTGTTGGATGACATATATAGGACTGTCTAGGTTTATGGTTAGGATATTTTCCCTTGTCGTATTAGACCCGAATCAGAAGGGTATTGAGACCGAATGACCCATGGTAGAGTATGGTTGAAGGGCGCTCAAGACCGATATCCACTCCGTGAGAGGACTTGAACTATACTGCGGATACCCAAAAGGGGCCATTTGTTGGTAGGGATGCAAATAGATAGACCTGGGCTCACGGGTGCTCAAGACCGGTAACCAACCCGTGAGAGGACGTGAGAGCTTCCCGTTTACCATTTGTGGATGACCAATAGGGTTGGTCGGTGCCATAGGATACACTGACTCTAGTGTGAAGGATACGGAACCGAGTTGGTCGGTGCCATAGGGAAAGTATCCGTATCTGACATGATACGACTAAGTAGATGACTTGCATTGGGCTAGGCTTCGCCACGACATGCGCCAATACTTATACCAATGGTGATGTGAGAGAGTGGTGACTAAATCCCCAACCATGGCTTGATGAGGACCTTACCCAATTACCACGGCAGACCCAAGATATCTTATGATTGAGGGGGAGTGACTGACAACCCAAAGAAGTATGGTGCTATGGCTTAAAGCATGTCTACCTTAGAGACTAGCATACTTAAGATTAAAATCATATTTCATCATTGTCTCATATCATATTGCATCATATTTTGACTTGTGTTGGATGAACTGTGTATTATGAAACGACTTGCCTTGCTGAGTTCTTTTGAACTCATTCCTTTTGTGCAATCTGTTAGATTATACTGCAGTACCAGAAGACCTTGATGGCACGTCCTATGACCCGAGCTATGATCCCGCATACTACCCTTCGGGTGATGGCTACGCGGAGAGTCAGGATTGCTATACCGAGGAGGATTATAGTGCATACCAGGGTTAGCCCCACATTAGTGAGGGAGCGGCCACGTTGGGTTTACTTCATCCACACTTTTTAAGAGGATATCATTAGTATAGAAGAAACCTATATGTAGGCCCCATTTCCCTGAATGACTGTAATCATTTGGATATTCTCTCTCTAGTTCCTATGGTTTTGTTCATAACATTGGTTGTAACTTAACTTGATTTACCACTGTTCTACTGTTGTGAAGGAGTGACTTCTGATCACTCTTTCTCTTTGAGATTTTGTCACTTAGAAGTTGATATTTAATATTTCCGCACTCTGATCTACTATCTTCTCTTATTCAATTGATCTATTTATTGCTTGTTTTATACATTGATTATATTGTTCATGATTATGTTATCGTGTATGTGGGAGGCATGGCCGCTCGATCTGGATCTTCGGGCTGTGGATCACATCCCAGGTATGCCAGATAGGATACCGGCTGGGTGGATGTGACAGAGTGGTATCAAAGCCCAAGATCAAGTAAGGTCCCAACCACAGAAACGATAACGGAACATTCTGAGTCACAGATCCAAGGTGACTCAATTACTCTTAGAAGTGAATAATAGATAACTCAAACTAGAAACCTGATTAACGAAGCATAAGTGAATTGTTGAATAACATACAATAATTATAATTTAACAATCTTCACTTAATGAAACGAAAAAGAAAATGAATAACACACAATAACAGATGAAACTGAAATAAATTTCATTAACTTAAATAAGTTTTACAACGGGTTACATATGAAAAGCATAACTGAAATCCTAGTACAATCTATCTATCTAGGAGATCGTCGTCGAACACTGGATGTTCTGACATCCTCAGTGATTTGAGTGAATCGAACTCTCCATCGTTGGTCTATGGACGTGCCAAAATCACCTTTTAACGCTATCGTGATTAACCTTCCCTCCTCTTAAACTCTAGGAGAGTTGTCGAGTCATCACAAGGATCATCCACAATCATTGGATCCACTTCCAAATCTTCGGGCTTGACTAGAATGGCCCACAATTTTCGTGGACTCGAGATATGTCATTCAAAGTACATAACATTAATGTAAAGTTGACCGAGAAGTACACAATAAAGTTAATTATACTTAAGCATAACATTCAACATATAACTTCAAACTTCTAAGTTCAATTCAAAACATCACATAAACTCTAAACATCAGATACAATGTAACTAGTAATAAAAATAAAATGGGAAGTACAACTCACTAAATCAGTGCCAAGAGGAGTGCCTCAGTGGATCCATCCCATAACTTGAGTAGTATTGTGTCTATGACACTCTCTCCTCTGACCAACAGACATAGACATCCCATGACATGTGATGCCTATGGTTGTCGAGGTAATTGACAACTGCAGCTCTATAGGTTTGGTCGTCAACATGCATAAGGTATCCAATTTAAGGGAATGCACAATAAGGATAGGGAAGTCCTAATTGAGCCTCAGGGGGTAGGGGTGGGGTTGCATGCCGAAGATCTACTCCACAAACATCTATGCCCCCAAATTAGAATCCATATAAGTTGCACCCCTGTGCACGTATACCGTCCTCCCGTCAGACGCTGGATAATACATCCTAGTATGTTCCACCAGTCAATGTCCCCCATAATTTGAGGAAGCCCCTGGCCTTGACCATAATATGCATTACTATAAGCCCCAGAAGAAGATGCAACACTCTCCATACCACTCTCGTACCAGTGGGGATCAACTGTTGTCGGTATCCAGTAGTCGGCAGCGGAGCCTCTTGACTCATCAGAGCCTGCCAAGCTATTCACATCAGTGGCATTGTAAGACCCATACGATGAAGTGTCAACCTCATACCCATGTCCATGCTGCTTCCCTTTCTCCTTCCAGCTGTAATTGGAACTACAACCTGCACCATGGTCGACATCCTAGCTAGCATGGGTGAATTGACTCTCCCCCATGAACCTCAATGGCTCTCCCTGTCCCTGAATCTCAACTGGGGTCATTGCTGGATCTGGTGGTGGTGGTGGTCTCTCCCGTGGTTCAGCTGAATCCAAATCAGCAGGCCCATCATCATCATCTTCATTTCATCATTATTCCCACTATCATCCCCACAACTAAGTCCAACATCATCATCATCGTCTTCATCATCTGTGCCTGGCTAGCAAGTGGCTAAGTAACATCATCATCATCATCATCTTACCATATAATATTATCCTCACTAACACTAGATGCACCGGGATGTGGAACAAAGGGACGGTTAGGCTCGGTGTGCACTTTCCTATCTGTGGCCAAGAACTCACCCACATTAGCTCCCATCTCTTGTGCAATTTGACTGCTGGGTCGACCTCCTGTCTCATCCAACAATGGCTCTTAGACCCACTCAAATAGGGGGTTCTCCTCATCATCATCTATGGCTAAGATGTCAGCCAACTCAATCTTTTCCCCATTACCTTGCTCTTGACCTATCTTAATGTGCTCCTCTCTGAGCCTCATATTATAGTGAACATATACAAGATTCTCTAGCCACTTCACCCCCAAACGGTTCCGCCTCTTAGAATGTATCAAATTGAATGTGCTCCAGTTACGCTCGCAACCAGTGGCAAAAGATGTCTGGGAGAGCACTCTAACTGCATGTTAATCAAGTACTCCGAGTCTAACCCGTATTGCAGCCACCACTTAGCTGCTAGAAACATAACCAACAAAATTAATAATAGTAAAAATAAATTGTGTCAAAAACTCAAATTCAGTATCTAAGACATAGACTAACTGACTAAGTGACTAACCAGGAGTGGTGTTCTCCCTAGCCTGAACAATGACTGAGCAACCATAGCTACCAGTAGAATCTCTAAAAGCCTTTAACTACAATAAATAATTACAAAGTTAGTATAAAAAACAAGTATTTATCTTAATTCTTAAGTACTAGACTACTAGTCATCTCACCAGTCATAACTCGCAATCTTACCTCATTATTAATTAATGCTTGTTTTGTCGGATCCGCTTCCAACCTTTCCATTACTTTATGGACTGCCCAAATCAAATCTACCCTCATCCCACGTTCTCTACTGCAGTGGTACATGGGATTTAAATAATAGGCTATCAAACAAACCAACAAATGAGATGGTAAGAAACTATAGAACTACATAATAAGTATTAAGTTATTAACAATTAAGTATAACTTGAAAATTTTAATAACTTTCAACTCACCAGCCAAATGCAATGAATGTTTCCATTTCCTTTCCCACCTTTCTTGGATGATACCAAGGAATTTCTGTTTGCCCTTAGGATATACTTTCCTAACCATCTCCTTCATCATCTCCACTGCAGCCCATATATGTGGTAAAGTTGGTTTCCTTTGTTGATCTACCAACTTCAAGACTGTCACCACAGGGTCTAAAAGCTTTATAACAACTCTTAGATTTCCCTGAAAGGTGTCACTGGATATGGTAGCCCATGCTGGTCTCCCTGCCGGTGATTCTGATTGGGGCCAAGCAAACCACTCTTCAGATGCAAACATCACATGTAGTTGGCTTTTCTTCTTCTCAAAACTCTTCAAGGAAATCAAATTTGTAGCAAATCTTGTGACCCCAGGCCTCACTAAGTCACCACCACATGTTCTCAACATATCCAAAGAAAATCCATGGTTATATACAAATGTGGTCACATTTCATGTGAAATCTAGCCCAAACCTAGCCAGGACACCCTATTTGTTTTGGGGTAAAGAAAGGCTTGTTTAATGTTAGACCTTGAAGTCGGACCTTGATTTCAATGTTGCTATCTTTGAAAGCCTTAGGAAGTCATGCCAAACCTTTCCCTTATGTTTGTAGGTCCGAAGACCCGAAGTGGGGGACCTGTGAACTCCTATGCTCAATCCAAAGGTATTTCTCGAAACTAGACTTCTTGATTGACTTGTAGGAGAAAACCCCATTCAATTTGACCCCGTATAGCCCTCCAAATCCCTATCCGAAGTTGCTGAACTATGTCTGGCCAATCTTGTCTGCGCATTGAAGAAGATTGAATTAGTTGAAGCACCTAATGAACTCCCATGCACGATCCAAAAGTATTTCTGGAAACTAGACTTCTTGATTGACTTGTAGAAGAAAACCCCACTCAATTTGACCCCGTATAGCCCTCCGAATCCTTGTCCGAAGTTTCTATTCTTGTCTGGTCGACTGGCCAGTCAACCAACTAGTTGACCAGTAGTTGTTAACTTCGAAAAATAACAAAAAATCTTGACTATTTTGACCCTACCTTTTTGGAACTTGTGAATGAAGGTCTACCCTAATCATTGGCACTCCAGAGAACGAGGAATGACATTCCCTAGGCCATCTCTTGGTGTTTGTGAAGATTATTGGCTCTAATCATTGGCATTCCGTCTCAATCACTTCTTCAAGGTATGGATTCTCTTCTTCTTCTTCTTCTAATCTACTCAATCTCCTATTAATTACTACTCTTGGGACCATGGCTGAAGTGCTGCAACCTTGCAAACACTTGACCATGAGCTTCCCCTTTCATTTCCATCAATCTCACTTCATTCTTGCATTAATATACTTCCATTATGATTACTTACATTACAATTCCATGATTTCTTTCATTGCAACCTATTCTTTAATTCAAACTGATGTATAAATGTATGCTAGGTCTGAATTACTATGGATTCATGATGCTAAGTTAGTTCTTATCATTCCCTTAATTGATTCCCCATCATTCCTTGCAATTGCAATAAATTCCAATCCTCATCGCTACCTCTCCTAACCCCTAAGTGTTTTTCTTCATAGCGGTTTGATGGGAATCTGAAGAGACAAGTTGAGTTTTGCATTGCACAAGTAAAGGAAGCTAAGCAATGCAATATTTTGTGAAGAAGGGCATTTTGGTAAATTTTTGGAAAAGTTTGTTTTCGATGGAATTGCAATTTGGACATGTTAGCATGTGTACAAGAGTTGGTTTAGGATGCTAAGAAGGTTTATTTGGAGAAGTTCCATCGAAACCCTTGGAGTTTGGAAAAGTTTAGCAAGAATGAAAGTTGTGGAAGATATTCCTGTAGAACTACTAGCCATAGAACGTGTCCCCGATCTCTATCAGCCCTCCTACCTCCTCTAGGCATAGTGATCATGTTGAGACAAGAGAAGTTTGTAATTGGTTTAGCTCTTGTGCTTGTTTGGTGAAGAATGGCATTTTCGTAATTTTTTGAAAAAAAAATTCAATTTTGTCGAAATTGCAATTCAAACATTTTAGCATGTGCATAAAACTTGGAAAAACATGATGGGATGGTTTGTTTGAAGAAAATCTATCAATTTTGCAGTGTGGATGTGAAAATTCAGCAACTTTAGAAGAAGGAATCCTCTTTTGGGCAAGGTTTTGTGATTTTTGGAAAGTTGGATTTTGGCCAAACTAAGTGTGTGAGCACCTTCATCATGTTGAAACAGTCATGTAGGAATCGGTTTGGTGTCAAAAATTCCTTTTGGTTTGAAAATGGGACAAGTGTTTGTAAAGTTGGGATTTTTGTAAAGTGAATAGTGAAATCAGTGCAAAGTGTGGGAAATCTTTTTGGTTGAAGTTGAGAATTGTGTGGAAAATGGTTGGAGCATGTTTCTAAACACCCCTAAACATGTTTCTAACCAATAACAGCAAGCGTTTCTCAGTTTTGAAGAAAATCATGTTGTTGGTAATGAAATTTGAAAAGAAAGAGAGGTAAGAGTACCTTGTGTTGTCAATCTCAATAGTTTGTGTGAAGTTGTTGAAGCCTCTTGAGAGTCTTGAACCTTAGGAATCCCAGAGAACCTTTCCCCCATAACCAAACTTGAAGAAAAAGTGTTGGAAGTATGATTGGAATGGAGAAAGTGGTCCCTTTAAGGTTGTTCTTCAAGTTGGGCAGATTTTGCTGTTTTGGGAAAAAGTTGATTTTGATGCATTGTTTGGATTTTAATGACCCGTGCAGCTGATTTGAGTGTGGTTGGCATGTTGGAAGTGTGATGTTTGTGGAAGACCTTTGAAACCCTTGAACCTTTTGAGAAGCCTAGAAAACTTTTCTTCAAGTTCGCTACTCGTAACCTTTGTTCGTATCTTCGTTCAATTTGTCACCTGTGCATCTCTTGCGTTCTTAACATTTGCTTATTATTTTGAGTTCCTCTCAACTGTTTGAGAAGTCAGCCAAGAGTCCAGTGTTCTTTACCTATTAGATCTATTTTTTGTTGTACCTTTCATCCCCTTTGTAAAGATTCGATGGAACAATCACACCCCTAAAGAAGTTTCCTCCTCTTATTGGAAGCCCAAGTATGCTTTCAATTTCTAGGACGAAATTATTTTAAGGGGGGGGGGGGAGATTGTGAAATCCCACTTAACCCTAACCTTACTGTTGTGCCAAATGCATGCCTACCATATACATCTGTTCGATTTATTCTCTGTCATATGAGTTGCCTAGTTTCGCTTGGTAGAAGTTTACCTCGAAGCTGATCTTTTCTCCCTTCTATTCTTTCTTGTGCCTTCTATTCCCTTTGATAGGAGGGTGATCTTAAGTCATTCCCATGACTGATACTTCTATCCCTGTTGTTCTAGAGTGGACCTCCATACACTCTATAACCTTGCGAATTCTCCACATGATGATTTCAAAGAGAAATCAAGTGTGATCTTCATGATTTGTAATTCCGTCTAATTGTTTCAAGACTTCAAGCTTTTCATCTTCTATTCTTCGATCAAAGGTTAGTAATCTCTCTTGTGTTGTATTGATCTACTCTTACTATGTTTTATTCTTTGTGATTGAGACTATGAAGAAGATGTTGCATCCTTGCAACCATCTCTTCTACAATCTCCTGTCATTCTTAAGGTTTTATGATGTATGCTAGGTCTGAATTACTATGGATTCATGATTCTAAGTTAATTCTTATCGTTCCCTTAATTGATTCCCCATGATTCCTTGCAATTGCAATCAATTCCATTTCAATTCTTGATGTTTAGCATATAGAACATAGGGTTTCAATTTGGGTATTCATAATTGGACCGTTGGATCTTGATGAAACCTAGTGTATAGTGTTCTTATATTGCCATAATCATTCCCTTCAAGTTTCAGATCGATCGGAGCACCGGAAGATCTGTTTCGAGCCAAATCTCCTATTCTGCCCGTTGTTGTTTGCTCTGGTCGACTGACCAGTTAGACCAGCCAGTTGACCAGCAGAGAATAGCAACTCTGTACTAGCCCGAATTGCTCCGTTTGACCTCTGATTTGATTGTTTTCTTCTCTAATGTTACACATGTGTTGTCTAGGGTTCAAGCACTAAGTTTGGGACTATTCTAAGTGATCTTTGGGATTAGTTTTGATTCGATTAAGGTAAGGATGGTTATTACCATAATTACATGGATTATGAGAATATTACTTTTATGATTGGAAACTTAGTATATTCACCTTCTTTATCGTATTTCTCACAATATATGACTGCTGTAAGTACTTCAAGTACAGTAGTACTATGTTTATCTATTCTTTTGTTATCATGAATGTTCATTCTTGTTAATTACTATATGCAATTGATCATGTTTTATTGAATATCTTCTATATGATGAAATATCATTTGTATATGATGTGATGGAATTGGGAATGTGACCGAATAGGTATAATTTGGGGATGGGGAATGTCCTTTTGACATTTCTGTCCTTGGACATCGGAGGGAATAGTATGGGATGTTCTCCGAAGATGCCCATCGACGCTTTCCCAGATTATTGGATGACATCCATAGGATTTGTCTAGTGGTGTTGGCTAGGATGTCCCTGTCGTATCAGACCCGAATCGGAAGGGCATTGAGACCGAACGACCCGTGGTAGTAGTGTGGATTTGTGGGTGCTCAAGACCAGTAACCATCCCGTGAGAAGACATAAATCACATTGCGGATACCCGAAAGGGGCCATTTATTGGTAGGGTTGCAAATGGCTAGACTTGGGCTCATGGGCAGCTCGAGACCGGTGAGTCATATCCGTGAGAGGACGTGGGAGCTTCCCGTCTGCTATTTGTGGATGACCAATAGGGTCGATGAGTCCGCAGTCTAAGGTTGTTGTAGCCATAGGATACGCTGACTCTAGTGTGAAGGATACTGAACCGAGTTACTTGGTGCCATAGGGGAAGTATTTGGATCTGACTTGATACGACTAAGTAGATGACTTGCATTGGGCTAGGCTTTACCGTGACATGCGCCAATACTTATACCAATGGTGATGTGAGAGAGCGGTGACCTAATCCCCAACCATGGATTCTAATAAGGACTTTACCCAATTACCTTGGCAGACCCAAGATACCTTAAATGGTTGAGGGGGAGTGACAGACGACCTAAAGAAGTATGGTGCTCTAACTTAAAGCATGTCTACCAATAGAGACAACATACATAGAGTTAGATTCATACATGCATCGTATGTCTCATATCATATTGCATCATGCTATGCTTTGCATCATGTGATTCATGTTATTTTGGAATAACCTACCTTGCTGAGTTCTTTTGTACTCCCTCCTTTTTGCAACATATTTTGTTAGACTTTTCTATAGGCACTACTACTGTTGACTATGACGGTCAACACTTTGAGGACCAAGTTGGTGACTCATACCACACTGGTTATGGTGGACATGTTGACGAAGACTAGCAGTTCGAGAGGCTTTGCTAACATCCTAGGTTGACTGCCTAGGTCGACTGGGCCAGTTCTACCCACCAATCGACCAAAGTAGACAAAATTCAAGCAGAATCTTCTGTTTAGGTCTATGTTGCTATATATACCATAGTACTTCGTATTTTTAGTATCCCAAGCCTCCAAATCACTTAGAGAACAAAAGGAACTCCTCTCCAAGCCTCCAAGAGTGTTGAAGAAGATCAAACCTTGCAAACTTGCAAGTTCTCTCTCTTGTTCTTCAATCAAAGGTTAGTATTCACTCTATTATGTTATTGATTCATTCTTACTATGATCATTCTCTTCTCTAAACTGAGATTATGAAGAAGATGTTGCATCTTTGCAATCATATTTTCTACAATCTCTTTTCATTCTCTATGCTATGATCTTCATATTCATTCTCAACATGATTCTTGATTTCTTCTTAAACTAGGTTCATATTCTTATTTTGATTTCTTCTAGCATTATAGATACATCTCCATGATTATTCATACTTTTGATTTACTGTATTCATATACTAGAATGAGATCTCATCATCTCTAGTTCATCTCTTTCATTCATAGCATGTTTTCAATGAAAACTATGTTTTCTACCAAATTAGAAAGTATGATTCTAAATTAGTAAGTATTGGTTTTTATCGCCGTTTGATGTCTAACATATGCTAGATAGTCTTAGAATACTGTGTTAGACATTCCCTCAAAGTTTCGTAGCATTTCGGATTGTGTAGAATAGGTTTCGGACCAAAAATCTGATTTTTGACTCGTACTGTTCACTGGGCAGATTGCCTGGGTCGATTGGACTAATCAACCCGCAGTGATAGAATGGTATTTCTTCGTCCGTTTTGATTCGTTTGATGCTTATTCTTTTAGGACTGCTTCTTAATGATTGTATGATGTTGTTCTAGGGTTTGTTTGCTAACCTTGGATCCATTCTCTTGTCCGTCCGGAATATCTTTGAATCTATTTAAGGTAAGGACAATTATTACCATATTAACATAGATTGCATGAATCTTAGTTTCTAAATTGGGAACTACTTAGATTTGCTACTGTTATGATAGTTTCTATTATGATATGAATGCTGCAAGTACAGTAGGATCTTATTTCCTTATTTACTTTATGTACTTGATCATGTATGAACACTTACTCATGTATGTTTCTTATTCATTTGATCTTGACTTATTATACTCTTCTATTTGATGAGATATCTGTAGTGGATAATATGACTGAATTGGGATTGTGATTGTTTAGGTATGATATGGGATTGGGGAATGTTCTTTTGAGATTTTTGTCCTTGGACATTAGTGGGAATAGTATGGGATATTTCCAATGTTGCCCTTTGACACTTTCCCAGATTGTTGGTTGTCATACCTAGGACTTGTCTAGCAGTGTTGGCTAGGATATTCCCTGTTATATCAGACCCAAATCGGAAGTGTATTGAGGCCGAACAACCAGTGGTAGCAATGGGGATTCATGGGCGTTCAAGACCGGTAACCAACCCGTGAGAAGACATGAATCACATTGTGGGGGTCATTTATTGGTAAGTCACATTTAGTAGACTTGGGCTCATGGGCGCTCAAGACCGGTAGCCAATCCGTGAGGGGACATGAGAGCTTCCTGTCTACTACTTGTGGATGACCAATAGGGTTGATGAGTCCGTAGTCTGGGACTATGCTGACTCTAGTGTGAAGGGGCGAGGAATGGACGTATATGGATCTGAGTTGATATAACCAAGTAGATGACTTGCATTTGGCTAGGCTTTACCCCGACATGCGCCAATACTTAGACCAAATGGTGATGCAAGAGAGAGGTGACCTAAACCCCAACCATGGAATGTCCAAGAAGGATGCCTTGACCCAACTACCACCTGCAGACCCAAGATGCCAAGAGGGTTGAGGGGGAGTGAATGATCTTCCTAAAGAAGTATGGTGCTATGACTTAAAGCATGTCTACCTATAGAGACCAGCATACATAGAGTTAGAGTCATTCATGCATTGTCTGTCTCATATCATATCGCATTCATGCTATGTTTATGCTATCATATTATTTATGTTGTTATGGAATGACTTGCCTTGCTGAGTTCTCTTGAACTCACTCCTTTTGTACAATATCTTTTGTTAGATTATTCTACAGGTGTAGATGACTATGAAGGCCAATATGAGGAAGCGTACTACATGCAAGGTGTTGGCAACTGTGAAGATTACGTTGATGATCCCTCGAGTGATCATGTTACGTACCATGACTAGCCCTACCGTGGAGTGGGAGCGTCTGTGCTTGGTTGATGAAGTCCATGTCTATGAAGACGTTCTTTATAAAGTAGAATAGACTCTAGCTTAGTTTGAATATTATTTCTTTCTTCTCTTTAGAATCATTTGTAATATCCTTTTTACTTTCAAACTACATTCTGCTATACTTGTGGTGTGAGATTCCGCCTCACTCTACATTTTGATTATACATATCTATTGGTATCATTCTCTTACTCTGATGATTATTTCGTTACTTTGCTTTGATTTATTAATTTACATTGTTATCCTTGATTTAGTCTTGTTCGTGATTATATTATTGTGAATGTGGGAGGTTGATTTCCTCGATACTGATCTTCGAGACTGTGGATCACACACTCGGGTATGCTAGATAGGGTATCGGCTGGGTGGATGTGACACTATGTATGTTGGTCTCTATAGGCAGACATGCTTTAAGTCATAGCACCATACTTCTTTTGGTAGGTCTCAAATCACTCATCCTCGGTTGGCAATGGGTCCTTCATCCCTCAGGACATTCAATGGCTGGGGTTTAGGTCACCGCTCTCTCACATCACCGTTTGGTCTAAGTATTGGAGCATGTCAAGGTAAAGCCTAGCCAAATGCAAGTCTTCTACTTAGTTATATCAACTCAGGTCCAGATACGTCCATTCCTCACCTCGGGCGATCCTTGTCGGTATCCTTTTCACTAGAGTCAACATAGTCCCGAACTACGGACTCATCAACCCTATTGGTCATCCACAAATAATAGACGGGAAGCTCTCATGTCCTCTCATGGGTTAGTTACTGGTCTTGAACGCCCATGAACCCAAGGCTACTATTTGCAACCCCACCAATAAATGGCCCCCACAATGTGATTCACGTCCTCTCACGGGTTGGTTACCGGTCTTGAGCGCCCATAAATCCCCATTGCTACCACGGGTCATTCAATCTCAATACCCTTCCGAATCGGGTCTAATATAACAGGGACATCCTAGCAAAACACCACTAGACAAGCCCTAGGTATGACAACCAATAATCCGGGAAAGTGTCGAAGGGCACCATCAGAAATATCCTATACTATTCCCACTGATGTCCAAAAATAGAAATGTCAAAAGGATACTTCCCAATCCCAAATCATACCTATTCAGTCACATTCGCAATTCAATCACAACATACACAACCGATATCTCATCATATAGAAAGATGCATATAAACATGATCAATCACATATGTAATTGACAAGAATAAGTATTCACAATAACAAAAGAATACATGAATATGGTACTACTGTACTTGAAGTACTACAGCAGTGATATAGTATTAAGAAAATACAATAATGGTAGTGAATC
Organism: Hakea prostrata; assembly: GCF_041222555.1. NCBI lineage: Eukaryota > Viridiplantae > Streptophyta > Magnoliopsida > Proteales > Proteaceae > Hakea > Hakea prostrata. The sequence goes on from NC_142606.1 coordinate 32,204,097, forward strand.
TATGAAATTCACAAAATAGAAACTAAGATTCACGCAATCTATGTAATTATGGAAACAACTGTCCTTACCTTAAATAGATTTGATGAATATCCAAAGATCAAAGAGAACGGTTCCAAACTTAGCAGATAAACCCTAAACAAGCATAGATACAACATTAGGAAAGAGGCCTAAAAGATCGGAGATCAAACAAATCAAATCGGACAAAGAACACAGCTACTGTCAGCCTTGGTCGATTGGGTGGTAGCTTGGCCCATTCGACCTAGCAATCAAACACTTGAATAGTACACAACAGAAATCTGATTTTTTATCCAAAACTCATTCTACAAGATCCGAAACACTACGAAACTTTGAGGAAACCTCTAAAACAGTAATGTAACACTAAAATAGCATAGATTAGACACTAACAATGATAAAAAACACTACTTACTAATTTGGAAACATGACTTTCTAATTCGATAAAATTTATAGTTTTCGATGAAAACACGCTGTGAACTCAAGAGAAAAACTAGAGATGATAGGATCTCATTCTAGTATAACATAATTAGTAGATCATACATGAAATTAACATGCAAAACAGATCTAACATGCTAGAGAAATCAAATCAAAAGAATGATCATGACTTCATGAAGAAATCACAAGGATCATGGTTTAGATCAATATAAAGATCGTAGTACCATAAGAATGAAAGGAGATTGTAGAAGAGATGGTTACAATGATGCAGCATCTTCTTCATAATCTCAATACAGAGAATAAATCATAGTAAGAGTAGATCAATACCATACAAGAGAGATTACTAACCTTTGATTGAAGAACAAGAGATGAAGAACTTGAAATCTTGCAAGAGTTCTTCACAAACACCAAGGAGAGGCTTTTAGAGAGTCTTCCCAAATTTTCTGAGGGTTTTAGAAACAAAGGAGTATAGAAACACTTCTCTATTATATAGAGCACTAACAGACCTAACAAAGGATTTTTGGCAGATTTTGTCCCTGTTGATTGATTGGCCCAATCGACCACTCGATCGACCAAGCAAGACAGCAAGGCCAAAACAGGGAAATGAAGGTTCAAATCAAGTCCAAACCCAATGAGCTTCTCCCAACACAACATATGACTTACCTAGTATAGAGAATGCCTTCAAATCATGTCCAACTACACTTTAAGTCCATCAACTAGTCCCATCTTCATTAAGGTGCAGTTTCATTTCCAAATCCAACAAAGCTTCCAAGTATGGAACACCATCATCAACTTCCATGGGTTTTGGGTCAAACACCATGTGTTCCACTGAGATGGCCCATAGTTGGCTTCTTCCTTTACTTCGGGTCTTCGGACCTACAAACAATAGGGTTTCCAGGTCAAGGTTAGGACTGGGTTTCATAGAAGAAGGGTACCATTCTGGTCTAGCATATTTTGGATTCTTCTTTTGCTTGGTGATGTCTAAGAGCCGATACGGAACAATCACTTCATTGTGGGCGTATGGAGCAAGTTTCTAGTCTAATGGAGTTCCATCAGAGGGAAGAACACTTAGGGTTTGATCATGACCCAAGTTTGAAGGTGCTTTTGTTCGAACAAAAGAACTTGGAACTGAAGGATTGGTAGAAGGATCCATGCAGGAAGAAAAATGCGAAGAACAAAGGTTCAGAAAACTCAAATGATTCTTAGGATAGACAAGGATAAGTTGCAGAGAACTGAAGAAGGTAATAGAGCTCGAGGAAGAGTTATGGAGGATGAGAGGTGACAAAGAGCAAGTAAATATAGGGAGTGAAGTGACGCAACTAGAAACTCTTGAAATTTGGAGGGAAGATATACGAAGCTTCGAATCAACGGTTGTAACCACTTGGAATTGACGTCTAAAATTAATAGTTTAATGCGGGAACAGTGCAGCCGAACACATGGATGGCATAGGGAAGTTAAGAAAAGTGTTGGAATCATGCGATGGAGAATAAGTTACATTTGTAATCATGCGTCAGAGAGAGGATAACGTCTGAAAAATTGAAAGGTTGCATTTATGAGGGGATGAAAAAGCTGATGGAGGAAGATTTTCAACTGATTCTCGAGATGACTTGAGGGCTGAGCATAGTAATTTGATGATTACGGTGGCTGACTACATTCCCAAGAGGATCAAAAACCCATTTTCTTAATGAAGGTCGGATCATAAAACAATATTTTGATAAGGAAAATCAAAGTTACAGTTACAAAAAATAAATTCAGTGGTGTTGGATGTGAAATCCAGCCCTATCCTAACCCTGACCCTGACCTGGAATCCTTGATGTTTGTAGGTTCGAAGACCCGGAGTGGAGGAAGGAGAGATTTGTGGGCCCTCATAGTTGAAGACTTGGTGTTTGATTCCGAGCCCATGGACATTGATGATGGTGCCCCTTAGTTGGATGCACTGTCAGTGTTCGGTGAGAAGCTGCACCTAGAAGAGGGGAAGTTTATTTGAAGTACCTAATGCGCTTCCAGACTCGATTCGACGGTAATACTCTAATCTAGACTTGTTGATTGACTTGTAGGAGAAAACCCACTTCAGTTTGAGTTGTTCTAGCCTTTCAATTCCCTAGATCAAGCTTGTTGTACTAGCTTGGTCGACTGGGCCAGTCGACCAAAGGATTCCCAAATTGGAGAATTTGATGCTTTTTGGATATTCTCTTCCCTACTTAAGTGAACCTCGTGACTTGAACCCTATTCTACTCATTTGGACTCCTGAGAATGAGGGGAGAGCTTCCCAAGACATTCTCTTGGTAGTGGTGAAGGAATATTGCATCCATCATTGCCAATCATTGCCTCCCATTCCAAGATCATCTCTAAGGTATGATTTCTCTCTCTCACTCTCTATTCTACTCTAATCCCTTCTATTACTTGTTGTTGTAACCATGAAGTTGGTGCTGCAACCTTGCAACCACCACTTCATGTGTTCATTCCTTGCTAATGCATAAGCCCCTTCCATTTCTACCTATGCTATGCTCTCATTTTGACTCTTAGCTATGCATTTCTATAATTCTCTTCTTAACAACTTGTTATATTGTCCTGAACTGATTTGGTTAAGTATGCTAGGTCTGATTTTAGGCTAGCATTTGATTGTAATCTATTGCATAACACTTTCCCTACATGATTCCCTAATTTCCCTTGCAATTGCATTTGATTTCATTTGAAAACTATGATTATAGTATATAGAACCTAGGGTTCAATTTGTGGATTCCTATGTAGACCATTGGATTATGCTAATTACTTGCTAGATAGTGTTCTTATACTATTTCTATCAATCCCTCCAAATTTTAGATTGATCCGAGCTCCGGAAGGTATGTTTCGGATCAAAATGCACTATTCAGCCCGCAATGTTCACTTGGTTGACTGAGTCAGTCGACCAAGTCAGTCAACCAATTGATGGTTGCATTGTGTACTTTGCCGATTTGACCCGTTCGACCTCCGATTTTCCTGATTTCTTTTCTAATCTTTCATCTATGTTTGTCTAGGGTCTATACTATCTTTGGATCATTCTCTTGTGATTATTGGATTATCTTCATCTCGACTCAAGGTAAGGACGGTTATCACCATAAATGCATAGACTATGTGAATCTTACATTGATGTTGGCAACTTAGTAGGCTTGGCTTCTTTGTTGTATTTGGACATCATATGACTACTGTTTGTACTTGAGACAGTAGTATTGTGTTTATATACTTATTGATTACCTTGATTGTTCATTCTTATCAATTACATGTATGATGATCATGTGACTTTATGATTTATCTTTCAATATGATGAAGTATCAATTATGTATGATATGGTGAAATTGAGAATGTGATAGGATAAGTACGATTTGGGATTGGGGAATGTCCTATTGACATTTCTATCCTTGGACATCGGAGGGAATAGTATGGGATGTTCTCTGAAGATGCCAATCGACGCTTTCTCGGATTATTGGATGACATATATAGGACTTGTCTAGAAGTGTTGGCTAGGATGTCCCTGTTGTATCATACCCGAATCGGGGAAGGGCATTAAGACTGAACGACCCGTGGTAGTAATGTGGTTTGGTGGGCGCTCAAGATTGGTAACCAACCCATGAGAGGACATAAATCACATTGCGGATACTCGATAGAGGCCATTTATTGGTAGGGTTGCAAATAGCTAGACTTGGGCTCACGGGCGCTCAAGACCGGTAACCAACCTGTGAGAGGACGTGAGAACTTCCCGTCCACTATTTGTGGATGACCAATAGGGTTGATGAGTCCGTAGTCTGAGTTGGTTGTAGCCATAGGATACATGACTCTAGTGTGAAGGATACCGAACCGATTTGGTTGTGGCCATAGGGGAAGTATCCGGATCTGACATGATACGACTGAGTAGATGACTTGCATTGGGCTAGGCTTTACCGTGACATGCGCCAATACTTATACCAATGGTGATGTGAGAGAGCGGTGACTTAAACCCCAGCCATGGATTGTCCCGAGGGATGCAGGACCCAATTACCATCGGTGAACCCAAGATATCTTAAATGGTTGAGGGAAGAGTGATTTGAGACCTACCCAAAGAAGTATGGTGCTATGACTTAAAGCATGTCTACCATAGAGACTAGCTGATACAGAGTTAGAATCATATTTGCATCATCTGTCTCATATCATCTTGCATCATGTTATGTTTTGTATCATGTGACTTATGTATTATGGAATAACTGCCTTGCTGAGTTCTTTTGAACTCATTCCTTTCTGTGCAAATGTTTTATTAGATTATTCTACAGGTACGAAAGGATTTGATGGTACCTACACCGAGACGAACCCCAGTGAGGCATACTACCCTCAGGGTATTGGCTACCATGAAGATCACTGTGAAGATCCCGAGGGTGATTACGCTTCGTACCAGGATTAGTTCGACATTTGTGTGGGAGCGGCCGTGTAAAATCCAGCTTTTACCTAACCTTGACCCGACCCGGTCATTGTTATGTTTGTAGGTCCAAAGACCCGAAGTGGTGGTAGGAGGGACTTATGGGCCCTACTGGTTGATGACGTAATGTCGGGATTCAAGTTTATGGACATTGATGATGCTGCTCCTTCCTTGAGCACATTACCAGTGCTAAGTTAGAATCTGCGCACTGATGAAGAGCGAGACAGTTGAAATAGCAAACGGACTCCTGTGCATAATCCGAAGGTACTCCCTGAAACTAGACCTCTTGAGTGAACTGTAGGAGAAAACCCCATGCAATTTGACCTTGTATAGCCCTCCAAGTCCGCACCTAAAGTTGTTGTACTATTCTGTAAAATTTCTGCAGAGATTGTTTTGGTCGATACTATTGGTCGATACCATCGACCAAAGGTATCGACCAACAAGTCTGCTGAGCCCGATTTAAAGATTCTTGGAATATTCTTTTCTATTTATTTATTCCTCGAGACTGGAGCCCTATTCTCGCGTTTTTAACATCTGGGAACGTGAGAGAGCCTCCCAAGAACTCCTCCTTGGTAGTGGTGAAGCATCTTCTTCATCAATCATTGCCAACCACTCATTCCTACTTTCTTGTTCCACTTTAAAGGTATGACTCTCTCTCCTAAACACTTTCTCACTCATCTTTTCTCTATTTTACTGTTGGGACTATGGCCAAGGTGCTGCAACCTTGCATACACCTTGCCATGAACCTTCTAAACCCCATACAATGATGTTTTCACCGATATGACTATGATTGATTCACCTCATGATCATTGACTACACATTTCCATGATTTATTGCTTACCAACTTGCTTTATTTACCAAAACTGAGATGAAGCTCATGATTAACCTAATCTATACCTTGCATATGTGCTCCATGTTACTTCTAAACGATTCCCTACCTAATCCCCCATGTTTTCCCCTAATTTGCATTGAGATATAGCCAATGCCATGATCTACAACTCTTAACCTTAATATGTCAATTTGGGGATTTCCAAATGGACCATTGGATTATGAAAGTTTCTTGATAATTAGTGTCCCCATGTTGTGCTTAGACTATCCTCCAAGTTTCATGTCAATCCGAGACCCGAAAGACCAAATCCGGGCAAGAATCCGAAAAGCCAGCTTGCTGTCTCGGAATTGATTTGGTCGATACTATTGGTCGATACTATCGACCAAATGTATCGACCAATAGAGTTCTTGTCAACAACTTTTGCCCAGTTCTGATTCGTTTGATCTCCGATTGTTCTGATTTCTTCTCTAACCTTTCATATATGCTTGTTTAGGACTTTAAGACTATTTGGGCCACTGCTTGTGATCTTGGACCATCCTCTTCTCCGATTCAAGGTAAGGATAGTTATCGATGTAATTACCTAGGATATGGAAATCTTGACTTGGTATTCCTAACCTAGTAAATATAGTTTCTATTTCATATTCTTATCGTGTTAGACTTGCTACATATGTCTTTTAACAGTAGCTTTGTGTTTACATTATATTACTTCAATGTTTTATCATGTTTATCAATTTCAATATATGATGACTTATGTCAATGTCATGAATTGAATGTTTATTATGACGTTGTATCTTGTGAACTGATATGATGAACTTGGGCATGTGATTGCTTAAGTATAACTTGGGATTGAGGGGTACCCTACTGGTGCTTCTGTCCTTGGACATCGGAGGGAATAGTATGGGATGTTCTCCGAAGGTGTCCATTGACGCTTTCCCGGGTTATTGAATGACATGCATAGGATTTGTCTAGATGTATGGCTAGGATATCCCTATCATATCAGACCCGATTCGGAAGGGCATTGAGACCGAACAACCCGTGGTAGTAGTGTGGATTTGTGGGCGCTCAAGACCGGTATCCACTCCGTGAGAGGACATAAATTGCATTACGGTTACCCGAAAGGGGCCATTTATTGGTAGGGTTACAAATGGCTAGACTTGGGCTCACGTGCACTCAAGACCGGTGAAATGATCCGTGAGAGGGACGTGAGAGCTTCCCGTTTACCATTTGTGGATGACCAATAGGGTTGATGAGTCCGGTGAGTAATATCCGTGACTTTAGTGTGAAGGATACCGGAAAGGATCCCGAGAGGGGAGGAATGGAAGTATCTGGAACTGGCATGATATGATTAAGTAGATGACTTGCATTGGGCTAGGCTATACCCTGACATGCGCCAATACTTAGACCAAACGGTGATGTGAGAGAGCGGTGACCGAAACCCCCAACCATGGATTTGTCCGAGAGGGATGCAGGGACCCAATTCCCCCGGTGATGAGTGACTCGAGACTACCTAAAGAAGTATGGTGCTATGACTTAAAGCATGTCTACCATAGATGACCAGCATACTTAGAATAAAGTCATATTGCATTATATGCCTCATATCATCTGCATCATTTTACGATTATCTTGTGGTTTATGTTTGGTGGGATAACTTCCTTGCTGAGTTCTTTTGAACTCATTCCTTTTCTGTTGCAATATTTTGTTAGGCTATTCTATAGGTGATTACTCTGATGGCACCCTCCCTGAGGCGGACCCAGATACCTCATACTACCATCCGGAGGCTGGCTACATTGAAGACTTCGGTGACCATACCGAAGAAGATTACCAGGCGTACCAGGGTTAGCCCCGGAGTTGTATGGGAGCAGTCATGTTGGGTCTCCATGGTCCTCAACTTTGAAGAAGATATATTTATTATGGAGGAGACTTATGAGTAGTTACCCCTTCTTTTGTGACAGTATACTTAGAAGAATTGTAATAACTTTAACTTACCTTTATAACTTGAGACTTGTACTTAACTAAATTTTGACCTCACTTCCGTTTGGTGAAGGAGTGGATTCCGCCCACTGCCTTCTTAATTTATCTGATTTGATATTTATTTCCGCACTCTGATTATGTCTGACACCTTATTTCTGAATTCCATGATCATTCATTGTTAGTTTATGATTGTTATCTGTTCATGATTGTATTATCGTCGATGTGGATTATGTGGTCCCTGAACTATGGATCTTTGGGGCTGTGGATCACATCCCGGGTATGCCAAATAGGGTACCGGCTGGGTGGATGTGACAGGCCGTGCTTGGTCTCATATGTTTATACTTACAAAGACATTTTGTATAAGACTGAGGAAATGATTGTTTGGATTTTTATATTGTTATTTCCCCTTTTTTTTAAGACTTGGATTTGTAACCTTAACTCCATTTGATCTACTTTCCGCTGCTACTAAGGGAGTGATTTCCACTCACTCTCTTCTCTTTGATTACATACATTGGTATCGTTTATTTCCGCGCTCTGATTATATTGTTTCTTATCCTTATCATGATTTCATTGTTTATATGCTATGACCTTGATTATATTATTGTTCATGATTGTGTTATCGCGTATGTGGGAGGCATGGTTGCTTGATACTTGATCCTTGGGACCGTGGATCACATACGCGGGTCGGCTGGGTGGATGTGACATTGGAAGTTCAAACGTTGATGAGTCAGGACTTCACCACGTGGAGGATAGGATCGAAAGTCAGCATTGCAGGTTAAGCATTTAAAAGAAGGTGGTTAACTTCAAAAGCCAGATGTGAAAGGAACGGCTCTGATTGAATCCAGTATCCATTGATTGATCTCTCCAGCTATCACATCCCCCAGCTGGTACCCTAACTGGCATACCCAGGTTTGTGATCCACTGCCCCGAAGATCAAGTATTGAGGGAATCATCCTCCCACATATGCAATAACATAATTATGAATAGATAAAATCAAGTATAATATTATAAATAAAAGATCAAATCATGAAATAAATAGCAGTATTATTAGAGTGCGGAAATGATACCAGATGTAAGCACATCAAAAAGAAGTAGAGTGAGGCGGAAACTCAATCCACAGTTACATCGGCATGTAGCATGTAAGTCTAAAAAGAATTACACCGATTCTAAAGAAAAGTAAGGAAAGAAAATCAAACAAAACTACGAGTTTTCTATCCTATAGATAACATCTTCAAAGTAATGGACTTCATCAATCCAACAGAGATGTTCCAACTCTATGTTATGTCTAATCGTAGTACGCAACTTGATCGCCCGAGGAATCATCAGGGTTATCTTCATAGTTGCCAGTACCTTGCGTGTAGTACGCTTCTTCAGTTTGCGCTTCATCGTACTATCCTTCATAGTAGCCAATACCTATAGAATAATCTAACAAAAAGATTGTACAAAAAGGAGTGAGTTCGAATGAACTCAGCAAGGCAAGTTAACTCATAACAACATAAATAACATATAGCAGATCATAACAAGATGCAATGCAATATGAAACAGATAATGTACAAATAATATACGTTTGCATCTAAACTCTATGTATGCTGGTCTCTATTGGCAGACATGCTTTAAGTCATAGCACCATACTTCTTTGGGAAGGTCTCAGTCACTCGACTCCGGTTGGTAGTGGGTCTTTCATCCCTCTCGAACAATCCATGGCTGGGGGTTAAGTCACCGCTCTCTCACTTCACCATTGGTCTAAGTATTGGCGCATGTCAGGGCTAAGCCTAGCCCAATGCAAGTCATCTACTCAGTTACATCAACTCAGATCCAGATACGTCCATTCCTCCCCTCTCGGGATCCTTTACGGTATCCTTCACACTAGAGTTAGCGTATTCCCTCTCGGACTACGGACTCATCAACGCTATAGGTCATCCACATATAGTAAATGGGAAGCTCTCATGTCCTCTCACGAATATAACTCACAGGTCTTGAGTGCCCATGAGCCCAAGTCTATCCATATGCAACCCTACCCATAAATGGCCCCCACAATGTGATTCCTGTCCTCTCACGGGTTGGTTACCGGTCTTGAGCGCCCGTGAATCCCCATTGCTGCCACGGGTCATTCGGTCTCAATACCCTTCCGATTCAGGTCTGATATAATGGGGACATCCTAGCCAAACACTACTAGACAACCCTAGGTATGACAACCAATGAATCGGGAAAGTGTCAATGGGCAACCCCAGAAACATCCTATACTATTTCTGGTATTGTCCAAGGACAGAAGTGTCAAAAGGACACCCCTCAATCCCAAACCATACCTAATCAAACACATTCTCAGATCAGTCATGACATACAAAATCAACAACTCGTCATACAGAGAGAATGTAAAAGCATAATCTCATCATTAAACCATATGCAGTAATAAGCATTTCATATAATCTTAAATAATGAAAAAGATGACATTAGTGAAGTGCTACTGTACTTACAGTAGTACATCAGAAGTATAAAATACAAGAACAGTAAGTAAACTCAGAGTTTCTTAATGTAGAAACCAAAGAGTACGCAATCTATGTTATTATGAAATAACTGTCCCTACCTTGATTATCGTCGAAGATAATCCAAAGATCAAAGAAAGAGGCTCCAAACTTAGTAAGTAGACCCCTAACAATCATAGATACAACATTAGGAAAGATGCCTAAAAGATCAAAGAGCAAACAAATCAAACAAAGCGAAAAACAAAGCTACTGCCTTCATTGGTCGATTGATTGGTCTACTGACCCAGTCGACCAACAGAGTCAGTACGAAGCAAATACGGGACATTTGATCCAAAACTCAATCTACAGGGTTCGGAACTTCACGAAACTTGGAGGAAAACTATATGATAGTATTCTAACACTAAGGGAGTAAAGATCGGGCACTAATAACGATAAAAAGCATTACCTTCAATTAAAATCATGTTTTTCTCCAATTGGGAGAAAAACCCTAGAATTCGATAAAATACAATATGGAAATCACAGCAAAGGCAAGGGATGATTTAGATCTCATCCAAGAACAAAGGTAATTAGAATTAATCACAAGTACATCATGAAAATTAGATCTAAATGATTACGAAATCAGATCCATAAGAAGAACTAGGGTTTCAAACGGATCTGACAAGAATTAGGGTTGAGATCTCTATGCTGATCATAAACCCTCAAGAAAAGAATAAGATTATGGAAGAGATGGTTGCAAGAATGCAGCATCTTCTTCCCAATCTTGATTAAGAATAGGATCGAAGAAAGAAAAATTTACAATTCAGAAGAGATACTAACCTTAGACTGACAGATCAGAGATGAGAGACTTCAGATCTGGCAGAGGGATCTTCGAAATCATCGAATAGAGTTTCAAACGAGTCTTCCCACGTTCTTAAAGTGTTTAGGAGGCAGAGGAAACTAAGAAACACGAAGTGTGTTTAAATAGAGAGTGAAAAACCTAAAATTGGAGTTTCTCGGATTTAACACACCATTGGTTGATTGATTGGTCTACTGACCCAGTCGACCAATCAGTCGACCAATCAGGTTAGCAAGGTTCAAACAAGGAATTGAAGGATCAAATGGACACTAAACCTCAAGGGCTTTTGCACACACATCAAGTGACATACCTAGTGTGTAGAAATGCCTTCAAACGAAGTCAGATAATACTCCAAGTCCTTCAACTAATCTCATCTTCAGACAGGTGCAGCTTTCTTTCCAAATCTGCACAGACTTCCAAGATTGGAACACCTACATCAACATCCATGGGTTCAGAGTCAAACTTTATATTTCCTACTGAGATGGCCCATAGTTGGCTTCTTCCTTTACTCCAGGTCTTCAGACCTAAAAACAACCGGGTTTCCGGGTCAGGGTTAGGGTTAGGGTTAGGTTAGGGCTGGATTTCACACCACCTGAGTCAAATTGAACGATACTCGATGAACTCCCAAGATTAAATGATGAGCTCTATGAAGTTATAGATTGATCTCAGAATCTCTGATGAGCTCATTTGATCGAAGGATTGAGCTCGGAAGTTTCTAATGAGCTCCACAAGTTCACAGACGAGCTCAGAATTCTGATGAGCTCTATGAAGCTATAGATTGATCTCAAAATTTCTAATGAACTCTCTCAACTGAAGGATGAACTCAGCGTTCAAGCAATTCCTCATAACTGGAGATGAGCTCTAGTACTAAAGAATTCTCACAGCTTATGCTAGACAAAAAATTGATTTCTCACAGCTAAGGTCAGATGAAGAATAAACTCAGGATGACCAGACAAAAGCCTAATCATAGGAAAAGCTTAAACCTCCTAACCAAAGTTTCAATTCAATTTCAACCTAATCAGCAAACTTGGGGGCTCATGTTGTGAATAAATTACCCAAACTCCGGTTCACACTGGACCAACCGGATTCAACCGGAGTCGCAAGTTGTACTATGGGTCCGCCCAAAAAATAAACAAGGATCAAATCTTGTCTGTCCAATCTAAAGTAATCATCCGACGGTAATCAACAAAAGAGAGCCACACAGGAAAGCTATAAATAGGAACGAAGCACACACAAAAGGTAACACATTCAAATTCTCAAGAACACTCACGCTCTTCCTGCTTTTTCCATTAAAGCTCTTCAGAAGCTCCGGAGAGCTTTGAAACCCTATTTCTTATCAACTACTGACTAGATCATCGAAGATGGAACATCGATCAAGCTGATCGGCTCCATTTCTAACAGATTTGCTTGTTTTACAGGAAGTGTGAGCTTGCTTGAACTAGATTGATCCAGATCTGATTGATTGGTGTGAAATTCTCTGTTCACAAATCCAGGCAAAATCTGCACCAACACATATTGACATCCTAGAGAGAGTAACTGATGCAAATTCAGTGAAACCCACTCCCAATGATGAAGGGTGTTGATTGTAATAGTAGGTGCTAGTGACGGGTACTGTGAAACCCGGCCCTAACCTTAACCCGGATACTCTTATGTCTGTAGGTTCGAAAACCCGAAGTAGAAGTGAAAGTCAACTATGGGCCATATCATTAGAAGATATGGTGTTCAACTCTGAACCCCTGGAGATTGACGATGATACCCCATACTTGAAGACCTTGTTGGATTTGGAAAAGATACTACACCTTGATGAAGAGAAGATTGGTTGATGACCTTAGAGCTTGGTTAAATATGATTTGAAGCCATTTTCCTATGCTAGGTAAGTTATAGTTTATGTGTTTAAAGTTTCGTTTGATTCCGATAAGAGAAAGACCCTCAAATCCCTAATTTAGGCTTTGCTAACAGCCTGAGTGACTGCCTGAGTCGACTGGGTCAGTCTACCCAGCCAATCGACCCAAGCAGACGGAATTTGAACAGAATCTTTTGTTTAGGTCTATGTTGATATATATACCATAGTACTTCATATTTTTAGTATCCCTAGCCTCCAAATTACTTAGAGAACGAAAGGAACTCCTCTCCAAGCCTCCAAGAGTGTTGAAGAAGATCAAACCTTGCAAACTTGCAAGTTCTATCTCTTGTTCTTCAATCAAAGGTTAGTATTCACTCTATTATGTTATTGATTCATTCTTACTATGATCATTCTCTTCTCTAAACTGAGATCATGAAGGAGATGTTGCATCCTTGCAATCATATCTTCTACAATCTCTTTTCATTCTCTATACTATGATCTTCATATTCATTCTCAATATGATTCTTATGATTTCTTCTTAAAACTATGATCATATTCTTATTTTGATTTCTTCTAGCATTATAGATGCATCTCTATGATTATTCATACTTCTGATTTATTGTATTCATATACTAGAATGAGATCTCATCATCTCTAGCTCATCTCTTTCATTCATATAAGTTTTCATTGAAAACTATGTTTTCTACCAAATTAGAAAGTATGATTCCAAATTAGTAAGTAATTGTTTTTATTGTCGTTTGATGTCTAACATGTGCTAGATAGTCTTAGAATATTGTGTTAGAAATTCCCTCCAAGTTTCGTAGCATTCCAGATTGTGTAGAATAGGTTTCGGATCAAAAATCTAATTTTTGACTCGTACTATTCACTGGGAAGATTGCCTGGGTCGATTGGATAGAATGGGATTTCTTCGTCCGTTTCGATTCGTTTGATGCTTATTCTTTTAGGACTGCTTCTTAATGAATATATGATGCTATAATAGGGTTTTTTTGCTAACCTTGGATCCATTCTCTTGTTCGTCCGGAATATCTTTGAACCTATTTAAGGTAAGGACAGTTATTACCATAATTACATAGATTGCATGAATCTTAGTTTCTAAATTCAGAACTACTTAGATTTGCAACTGTTATGATAGTTTCTATTATGATATGAATGCTGCAAGTACAGTAGGATCTTATTTCCTTATTTACTTTATGTACTTGGTCATGTATGAATACTTATTCATGTATGTTGAATGATCATTTGATCTTGTCTTAATATACTCTTTTATATGATGAGAAATCTGTTGTGGATGATATGACTGATTTGGGATTGTGATTGAATAGGTATGATTCAGGATTGGGGAATGTCCTTTTGACATTTCTATCCTTGGACATCAGTGGGAATAGTATGGGATATTTCCAATGTTGCCCTTTGACACTTTCCCGGATTATTTGTGAAACCCAGCCCTAACCTTGACCCGTAAACCTTGTTGTTTGTAGGTCCGACAACCCGAAGTAAAGCAAGAAGTCAATTATGGGCCATCCTAGTGGAAGACTTGGTGTTTGGCTTAGAATCCATGAGTGTTGATGACAGTGTTCCATTTATGGAAACTGCACCCTAATGAAGAAGGAATTAGTTGATGGACTTGGAGTACTCTCTGACTTGGGTCGAAGGCATTTCTACCTACTAGGTAAGTCACTTAGTGTGTGTGCAAAACCCCTTTATGTTTGGATTTGATCTGAGCTTTCAATCCCCTGTTTTGGACTTGCTGTCCTGATTGGTCGACTCATTGGTCGACTGGGCCAGTTGACCAATCAATCGACCAATGGGATCTGATTTGCTGATTAGGTCTTTGCTTGCGCTATTTAAGTCAATCTCGTGTCTACTTCGTATTTTCTGCCTCCAAACTCTTTGGAACGAACCAGAACCCTCTGTAAGTCATCTCCCTTGCATCCTTGGTGATTCTTTTGACGGATCTTTGTCAAATCTCTTGCATTTGCACAAAAAGGTATGTGATCATCCTCTTCTATGTTCCGTCTTTGATTCTCCATTACTTTTCTTTCCTTTTCTAATTGAGGACAGTAGAGGTGGTGTTGCATCTCTGTTGCAACTATCTCTTTACTCATTCCCTCTCTTTTCCTAAGGATCTAAAGCTTGGTGGATGATCTTCATCAAGATCATCACTCACTTTTGAAGGAAAACATGTATTTATTCTCTTTCCTGATTTAGATTGATGTTCTACAGTCTTAGATCTATTTCTCTAGGGAAACTATGCATGCTTTTCATGAATCCTTTATCATATTAGTGATCCATCATCCTATAGTTTCTCGTCCATGAATTTTGCTATGAATTCTTCAAGAACCATGATTGATCTAATTATGGTAAGTTTTTGTTTCCTAATTCGTAACTTGAAGACTTGATATGATTAGAGTTTTGAAGTCCTCTATATACTAGCATACTATCCTTGCAAATATTCCCTCTTGTTTGGTACCCTTTTGAACCACCAAATTCGGTTTTATATTCAAAAATCTCTAATTTTATAGGCCACTATCTCTGTTGGTCGACTCATTGGTCAACTGAGGCAGTAGACCAATCAATCAACCAAGGAGGACAGCAACCTCATATTTGGTCTGTTTTCATCTCCTTCCTTTTAGGTATCTTTCCTAATATGTTATATATACTTGTTTAGGACTTTCTTTCCAAGTTTAGACAAGGTCTTACTTGATTCCCCCAAGATCCTTTGTGAGTTATAAAAGGTAAGGATGGTTATTTCCTTAATAACATGGATTGCATGAATCTAGTTTCTATATTTGAATCTCTTTGGTTTATTTCCTTAATTAGATTCTTATACTGATATACTACTGATGCAACTACCTTGATTACAGTAGCATTACTTGTTGATGCAAAATTGATTCCTGTATGATTTACTTACTAATTATATGCAAGTTGGATGTTGTTATTGATTTCTTTCCATATAAGAAGTTACCATATATGTGTTATGATGGATTTATGTTTGTGAATGATTAAGTATGGTTTGGAAAGGGGAGGTGTCCTTTTGACACTTCTGTCCTTGGACAACTACGGGAATATTATGGGATGTTTCCAAAGATGCTCTTTGGACACCTTCCTAAACTGTTGGATGACATATTTAGGGCTGTCTAGTAGTGTTTGGCTAGAATGTCCTATTATGTCAGACCCTAATCGGAGGGGTATTGAGACCAAACGACCCGTGGTAGCAATGGGGATTCATGGGCGCTCAAGACCGGTAACCAACCCGTGAGAGGACAAGAATCACATTGTGGGGGCCATTTGTTGGTAGGGTTGCATATGGATAAACTTGGGCTCACAGGCGCTTAAGACCGGTAACCAACCCGTGAGGGGACGTGAGAGCTTCCCTTTTACCATATGTGGATAACCAATAGGGTTGATGAGTCCGTAGTCAGGGACCATGAGGACTCTAGTGTGAAGGATATCGGAAAGGATCGTCAGGGGCGAGGAATGGACGTATCTGGATTTGACTTTATGTAACTAAGTAGGAGACTTGCATTTGGCTAGGCTTTGACCCTGACATGCGCCAGTACTTAGACCAATGGTGATGTGAGACAGCGGTGGCTTAACCCCCAACCATGGAATGTCCCGAGGGATGTCGGACCCACTACCAAAAGGCGTTGTGTGATGAGACCTTCCTAAAGAAGTACGGTGCTATGACTTAAAGCATGTCTGCCAATAGAGACCAGCATACGTAGAGTTAGGATCATATTGCATCATGTGTTTCATATCATATAGCATCTTACTTTGCTTTGAATTCCTGCTATTTATGTTGTTATGGATTAGCTGCCTTACTGAGTTTCATTGAAACTCACTCCTTTTTGTACAATATCTTTTGTTGGATTACTCTACATGTATTGATGACTATGAAGGTCAATATGAGGAAGCGCGAACTGAAGAGGCGTACTTTACACAAGGTGTTGGCTACCATGAAGATTACATTGAGGATTCCTCGAGTGGTCTTACTTGTTACCAGGATTAGCCCTACTGTGGAGTGGGAGCGTCTGAGTGTCATTGATGAAGTCTATGTTTATGAAGACATTCTTTATAAAGTAGAATAGACTCTAGCTTAGTTTGTTATATCTTTCTTTCTTGTCTTTAGAACCAGTTGTAATTTTCTTTTGACTTGCGATCTACTTTCCGTTGTTTATAGAGTGAGATTCCACCTCACTTTACTTTATGATTTAGACATTTTGATTGTCTTTCATACTCTGATGATATATGATTTATTCTTTCCTTATTTGGATCTTTTGATTCCACTTTGTACATTGATTATTTATGTTCATGATTATGTTATTGTCTATGTGGGAGGTTAATTACCTCGATACTTGATCTTCGGAGCTGTGGATCACACACTTGGGTATGCCAGGTAGGGTACCGACTGGGTGGATGTGACAGTATTTGTTTGTCATGCCTAGGAATTGTCTAGTAGTGTTTGGCTAGGATATTCCCTGTTATATCAGACACGATTCGAAAGGGTATTGAGACCGAATGACCCATGGTAGCAATGGGGATTCATGGGCGTTCAAGACCGGTAACCATCCTATGAGAAGACATGAATCACATTGTGGGGGCCATTTATTGGTAGGGTTGCATTTAGTAGACTTGGCTGTCACATCCACCCAGCCGATACCTTACCAGGCATACCCAGGTATGTGATCCACAGTCCCGAAGATCAAGTATTGAGCAACCATGCCTCCCACATACGCGATAACACAATCATGAACAATAATAATCAAGGTAAAAGCATATAATAAAAGAATTCATGAATAAGATAAGACAGATAATCATAGTGCGGAATAAGATGATACCAAAATGTATATGGAAAATCCAAGAAGTGAGAGAGTGATCAGAAGTCACTTCCTCAATGGCAGCGGAAAGTAGATAATTCAAGTTAAGTTACAGCACCAACATCTAAAGAGTATATCAAAGAGAGTTAAGTTACTGATCCGGTCTTAAAGAAGAATTCAAAAATGTAACACTAAACAAATGATTCCTCTGTCACATATAGTATGTCCTCATAACTATAAATATCATAAGTCTAGCACAGCTACTCCCACACCCATATCGGGCTAATCCTAGTGCAAAGCATAATCCTCTTAGGTACCCTCACCGTGATCTTCATAGTAGCCACTACCTTGAGGGTAGTATGACTCATCATAGGGTGCCTCGAAGGACGTGCCATCAGTCTCTTCAAAACCTGTAGAATAGTCTAACAAAACAATTGCACAAAAAGGAATGAGTTGAAAAGAACTCAGCAAGGCAGTTAATCCATAATACATAAGTCATATGATACAAGTCATAACATGATGCGAAATGATATGAGACAGATGATGCAAATATGATTCTAACTCTACATATGCTAGTCTCTAAGGTAGACATGCTTTAAGTCATAGCACCATACTTCCTTGGGTAGGTCTCAAATCACTCCTCCCTCAACCATCTCGGTATCTTGGGTTCTCCGATGGGAATTGGGTCCGGCATCCCTCGGGACATTCCATGGCTAGGATTTAGGTCACCACTCTCTCACATCACCATTGGTATAAGTATTGGCGCATGTCACCGTAAAGCCTAGCCCAATGCCAGTCATCTACTCAGTCATATCATGTTAGATCCATAACGTCCATTCTTCGCCCCGGGCGATCCTTTCCGGTATCCTTCACAATAGAGTCACAGATATTACTCACCGGACTCATCAACCCTATTGGTCATCCACAAATAGTAGACAGGAAGCTCTCATGTCCTCTCACGGATATGACTCACCGGTCTCGAGCGCCCGTGAGCCCAAGTCTAGCTATTTGCAACCCTACCAATAATGGCCCCTTTTAGGTATCTGTAATATGATTTATGTCCTCTCACGGGTTGGTTACTGGTCTTGAGCGCCCATCAAATCATACCACTACCACGGGTCGTTCGGTCTCAATACCCTTCCAATTCGGGTCTAATACGACAGGGACATCCTAGCCATACATCTAGACAAGTCCTATGTATGTCATCCAATAATTTGGGAAAGCGTCGATGGACACCTTCGGAGAACATCACATACTATTCCCTCCGATGTCCAAGGACAAAAATGTCAGTAGGACATTCCTCAATCCCAAATCATACTTATCCAATCACATTCTCAATTCATCATATCACACTTACATGATACATCACCATATTGAAAGACATATCATAACATCGCATGATCAAGTGTATAAGTAAGTAACAAGAATTAAATAGACTTGATATAAAAGAGTAAATAAACATGTTGCTACTGTTACAAGGTAACTACAATAGTCATATGATGTCTAAATACAACTAATAAGATGAGCCTACTAAGTTGTCAACATCAATGTATTAATCACATAATCTATGTCATATTGGTATCACCGTCCTTACCTTAATTGAATCGAAAATAATAGCAAGTACCACTTAGAATAGTCCCCAACTTAGTGCTTCAACCCTAGACAACATATATGCAACATTAGAGAAGGAAACAATCAAATCGGAGATCAAATGGAGCAAAACGAGTAAGTATAGAGTTGTTGTCCTCATCTGGTCGACTGACTGGTCAACTGACTCAGTCGACCAAGATGAACAGTAACGGGCTGAATAGTGAATTTGGCCCGAAACCGATCTTCCGGGGTTCGGATCGATCTGAAACTTGGAGGGATTGATTATAGCAGTATAAGAACACTATACAACAATATTATCATGATCCAATGGTCCAATTAGGAATACCCAAATTTAGACCCTATGTTCTATATGCTAAACATCAAGAATTGAAATGGAATTTGTTGCAATGGCAAGGAATGATGGGGAATCAGCTAAGGAAGTGATAAGAACTAGATTAGAATCATAAACCAATAATAAATCAGACCTAGAATACATCTACACATCAGTAGATCAAAGAACAAGTTGAAATGAAAGGAATCATGGAAATGCAATGCTAGTGTGAAACCCAACCCTAACCTTGACCCGAAAATCCTGTTGTTTGTAGGTCCAGCAACCCGAAGTAAGGCAAGAAGTCAGCTTTGGGCCATTCAGTAGAAGACTTGGTGGCTGGATTGAAATCCTTGAGTGTTGATGTCAATGTTCCATTTATGGAAACTGCACCCTGTTGAAGATCGGATTAGTTGATGGACTTGGCGTGCTCTCTGTATTGGTTCAAAGGCATTTCTACCTACTAGGTATGTCACTTTAGGTGTGTGCAAAACCCCTTGATGTTTGGACTCGATCTAAGCCTTCAATTCCCTATTTTGGTCTTGCTGTCCTGATTGGTCGACCAATCAATCGACCAATTGATTTTTTTTTTGTAAATTAGGTCATGGCTACGCTATTTAAGTCTAATCTCGGGAATACTCTGCCTCATCTGCCTCCTAAGCCTCTGGAACGTGTTAGAACTCCATTCTAATCAATTCCCTTGCATCCTTGGTTGATATCTCGCAAGAACTGAAGTGATCTCCTTCCTCCTGCAACAAAGGTATGTCTATGTTCTCTTTTTCTTCCCATCTCTGATTTTCTTTTCTTTGATCTGTTCTTGGTTGGGATCAGGAAGATGATGCTGCATTCTTGCAACCATCTATTCCATGATCTCATTCGATTCTTTAAGATCTATGATCATCGTCATGATCTTAACCCTAACCAGTTGAACTCTTGAACCCTAGCCAATTAAATTCTTGTGACCCTAACCCTTGAATGATCTTTCTGGAAACCTTTTGGTAACCTCCCATGTGAGGGAAACCTCATAGGTAATATTTAGGTTAATCTAAATTTGATCTTCTATGTTTTTCTTGTTATTATTGGCCAACAATTTACTTCCCTTTCATCCTGTGATCTTAACCTTTCATGAGAGCCAAAAAAGGTTGAAACCCTAACTTCTTGGATATATGTTATTGACCCTGTTAATAGCCAATTAATGTGTTTTTCTTACAAGAATTGTAACCTATCATCCTCTAATTTTTTATCCTTGATCATACTATGTTTTCTTCATGATCCATGATTTAACCTAATTAGGTTAACTTTTTGGTTCCTGAGTTGTGACTTGGAAACTTGATTTGGTTGGTGGTTTGATGTCCTCCATATACTAGGATGCTGCCATTGTAGTTTCCCCCTTATTTTGTACCCTTTTGAACCACCAAATTCGGTTTCTTTTTCTAAAAATTCGGATTCTTGAAGGCCACTGTCTCTGTTGGTCGACTCATTGGTCGACTGGGGCAGTAGACCAATCAATCGACCAATGAGTACAGCAACCTCATTCTTGGTCTGTTTTGGTTGATTTGATATCTTTCCTTCTATGTATCTTTCCTAACATGTTGTATACACTTGTTTAAGACTTTCTTTTTAGGTTTAGTCAAGGTCTTACTTGATTCCCTAAGTTCCTTTACGAGTTAGAAGGTAAGGACAGTTATTCTTTAATTACATAGATCGCATACTCTCTGGTTTCTACCTTATGAAACTATGAGTTTACCTACTGTTGTTATACTTTATATTTCTGATTTACTACTGTGAGAACAGTAGCACTTGCTTATGTTTTCTTTTTATTATTTAAGCTTATGTGAATTGCTTATTACTATATTGTTTAACGATTAGATCATGACTGTATACTCTTTTGTATATGATGAACTGTTGATTGTGTATGTCATGTCTGATTTGAGATTGTGTCTGATTAGGTATGATTTGGGATTGAGAGGTGTCCTTTTGACACTTCTGTCCTTGAACATTATCGGAAATAGTATGGGATGTTTCCGGGGTTGCCCATCGACGCTTTCCCGAATTATTGATTGTCATACCTAGGACTGTCTAGTAGTGTTTGGCTAGGATGTCCCCGTTATATTAGACCCAAATCGGAAGGGTATTGAGACCGACGACCCATGGCAGCAATGGGGATTCACGGGCGCTCAAGACCGGTAACCAACCCGTGAGAGGACGGGAATCACATTGTGGGGGCCATGTATTGGAGGGTTGCATATGGCTGGACTTGGGCTCATGGGCGCTCGAGACCGGTGAGTTATATCCGTGAGGGGACATGAGAGCTTCCCGTTTGCCATATGTGGATAACCAATAGGGTTGATGAGTCCGTAGTCCGGGACTATTAGGACTCTAGTGGAAAGGATACAAGAAAAGATCCCGAGAGGGGAGGAATGGAAGTATCTGGACATGAGTTGATGTAACTGAGTAGATGACTTGCATTGGGCTAGGTTTTACCCTGATATGCGCCAGTACTTAGACCAAATGGTGATGTGAGAGAGCGGTGACTTAACCCCCAGCCATGGATTGTCCCGAGGGATGCCGGTCCCACTACCAACAGGAGCCGTACGGGTGACCTACCCAAAGAAGTATGGTGCTATGACTTAAAGCATGTCTGCCAATAGAGACCAGCATACATAGAGTTTAGATGCATACATACATTATCTGTTTCATACTGCATGGCATCTTGCTATGTTCTACCACATGTTATTTATGTTGTTATGGATTAACTACCTTACTGAGTTTCTTCGAAACTCATTCCTTTTTGTACAATCTCTTGTTAGACTATCCCACAGGTACTGATTACTATGACGGACAGTACGATGAAGTGCAAGCCGATGGAGCGTACTACACGCAAGGTGTTGGCGACAATCAAGATTACTCTGATGATCCCTCAGTTGATCAAGTTTCGTACTACGATTAAAGGCAACGTGGAGTTGGAACATCTCCGTTGGATTGATGAAGTCCACTATTTTGAAGATGTCATCTATAGGATAGAAGACTCTTAAGTTTTGATATCTTTCTTATTTCCTTTGTTTTAGTTGTAATTCCTTTTAGACTTACATACTACGTTCCACTGTATTTGTGGAGTGAGTTTCCGCCTCACTTTACTTCTTTTGATATCTACAGATATCTGGTATCATTTTCCGCACTCTAACTATATTGTTTATTCATTTCTTGTTTTGAACCTTGTTTATAATATTAAACCTTGATTATTTCCTGTTTATGATTATGTTATTGAATATGTGGGAGGATGATTTCCTCGATACTTGATCTTCAGGGCTGTGGATCACACTCTCGAGTATGCCAATTAGGGTACCGGCTGGGAGGATGTGACAGCTAGTCATTGAAATGGAAGCATAGCATAGCAAGGATGGAAGGAAAACAATGGAAATGAAAGGGGAAACACATGACCAAGTGTTTGCAAGGTTGCGGCACTTTAGCCATGGTCTCAATAGCAAGAAAGAGTAGAGGAATGAGTAGAATAGAGGATGAGATGGAGAAATCATACCTTGAGGAAGCAATGGAGATGGAATGCAATGATTGAGGCCAATATTCTTCACCAACTTCAAGAAATGGCTTTGAGAAGGTCACTCCTCGTTCTCTGGAGTCCAAATGATTAGGGTAGGGTTCTATTCACGAGGTCCCAATAAGTAGGCTTAAAATAATCAAGAATTTTGGAATTTTTGCATTTATTAATCTGCTGGTCGACTAAGCCTGAACAGCAACTTATGACAGGGAATTGGAAGGCCAGACTGATCCAAATTGAGTTGGGTTTTCTCCTACAAGTCAATCAACAAGTCTAGATTAGAGAAATACCTTTGGAACGAGATCGGAAGCACATCACGTACTTCAACTAAGCTTCCCCCTTTCTAGGTGCAGTTTCTCACTGAACACTGACAGTGTATCCAAGTAAGGGGCATCACTGTCAATATCCATAGGCTCTGAGTCATACACTGAATCTTCAACTTTGAGGGCCCACAAGTCTCTTCTTCCACTACTCCAGGTCTTCAGATCTACAAACACCAAGGGATCCGAGTCAGGGTCAGGGTTAGGATAGGGCTGGATTTCATATGGGCTCATGGGTGCTCAAGACCAATAGCCAATCCGTGAGGGGACATGAGAGCTTTCCGTCTATTATTTGTGGATGACCAATAGGGTTGATGAGTCCGTAGTCTAGGACTATGCTGACTCTAGTGTGATCGATACTGGAAAGGATCACCTGGGGCGAGGAATGGACGTATCTGGATCTGAGTTGATATAACCAAGTAGATGACTTGCATTTGGCTAGGCTTTACCCTGACATGCGCCAATACTTATGACCAATGGTGATGTGAGAGAGAGGTGACCTAAACCCCAACCATGGGATGTCCAAGAGGGATGCAAGACCCAACTACCACCGGCAGACCCAAGATGCCAAGATGGCTGAGGGGGAGTGAATGAGATTCCTAAAGAAGTATGGTGCTATGATTTAAAGCATGTCTACCTATACAGACCAGCATACATAGAGTTAGACTCATACATGCATTGTCTGTCTCATGTTATATCGCATCATGCTATATATTTGCTATCATGTTATTTATGTTGTTATGGAATGACTTGCTTTGCTGAGTTCTCTTGAACTCACTCCTTTTGTACAATATCTTTTGTTAGATTATTCTACAGGTGTAGATGACTATGAAGGCCAATATGAAGAAGCGTATTACACGCAAGGTGTTGGCAACTATGGAGATTACGTTGATGATCCCTCGAGTGATCATGTTACGTACCATGATTAGCCCTACTATGGAGTGGGAGCGTCTGTGCTTGATTGATGAAGTATATGTTTATGAAGACGTTCTTTATAAAGTAGAATAGACTCTAGCTTAGTTTGATTATTATTTCTTTCTTTTCTTATGGAACCAGTTGTAATCTCCTTTTGACTTTTGAACTACATTCTGCTGTACTCGTGGAGTGAGATTCCGCCTCACTCTACATTTTGATTATACATATATGTTGGTATCATTTCTGCACTCTGATGATTATTTCATTACTTTGCTTTGATCTATTAATTTACATTGTTAACCTTGATTTAGTCTTGTTCTTGGTTATATTATTGTGAATGTGGGAGGTTGATTTCCTCGATACTGATCTTCGGGATTGTGGATCACACACTCGGGTATGCCAGGTAGGGTACCAGCTGGGTGGATGTGACAGGTACAACTTGATGAATTTGTAAGTAGTTGAAAGTGATATTACTGAAGAAAAACTTGAAAACTGTATTGCTTCTGAAATAAGCTTAAATCCTAAACAATCTTCTTGTATAATAAACCGATAGTAATGGATCTCTCTACACCACAACTGCATTGTCATTCCTTCAAATTACCTTGCTTTGGCATGTTACCAGTTCACAAATTTGGGAACAATTGCAGAGAGTCCAGTTCAATCTCATCATCACAGAAGAATGGAAAACAAACAATTGAAAGAATTGAGGAGAAATATCCAAACTGATGCTTTGAAACAAGTGATTGCAGCTATCATAAAGTTCAGAAAGAAGAAGGCCTGAAGGTGATAAAGAATCTGGGCCCAAGGAATGTTATCAACTTCTTGACCTTTCTCTATTTAATGGCAACTGAGGCAGACTTCACTGGTTGTAATTCCTTGGATCCATCTGGTAGGAATGGCAGATCAGGATGCTTGCACACCTGATGATGAAATAAGAAAATTTCAGATATTATACTGGGGATGTTGAAAAAGGAATATTTCATTTTCACTCACTCTTGACCCTTCAAACAAAAATCTAAGTTGGCCACTACTGGTGCTCCCAGCTCTTTCAACAACAGCTCAGAAAGGATGACTCTGACAAAGATGGAAATGGCCATACTTCACAGGTGTGGCTTGTCTTCCTCTTCTCTCTTTATGTCTGAGAAAGAGAGCATGGCAGAGGACAAACTGATGACGATGGAGACCCAAATGGCTGTAGTGTGGAGTCTTTTCCCCCTCTTCTTTCAACCTTCCAAACTTGATTTTTACACTTTTGTGGTAGATAGTCTGAACAGAACACAATCTTGTCTTCTTTTCCTCCTGGGCTTATGAGAACACAAGGCTGGCTGAACTGCCTATAGAGGCCAACATGGGTGTGTTGAGATCTTTTAAGTGCTTTTACACACAGAAATGGCCAAGCCCTTTGTATCTGCTCTATGTGCTCAACTAGCTCTTCTGGGTATACAACCCTTCAGTGGAATTGAACAAACAAGAGAACAGTTCATCTTACCGATGTTCTACTCAAGCATCAACCATCTGGGTTCGTTTCAGTGACTCAGTTCACTGCTTAAATTAGCAATTGAGCAGAAAATACATGGAACTGCTCTACATAAACTACAAATTTCGGTAATGTTCATGGGACCCTTCGGATTTGAAATCTTCCCGTCAAACAGAACAAAACCAAAAGGCCATACGTTAGTACTTCCAAATGATTCCCAACCGCCTCCAACTGGAAGGACTTTTTGGACCCATCTTTTTCTCCCATTTAAAACAAATCTATTTAGGATTCCTTCCTCTAATGTGCTTATCTTTAGCAGTTGGTCCCCTCCAACCCTTTTGATAAACTGTCCCGCACCAACACGTACCAATGGGAGATGTTGAAAGAGAAAAAACAAGCCTGTGGCTCAATATAAGTAAGCATCATATCCTCACAGAACTTTATTCAAACAGACGGGAGCATAAATTACAATAATCATAGAATTCAACAATGGCAAAGAGAGAGAGAAGGCACAGCAAGGATCAAGCCAACTATATGTATCAAATTGAAAATGGCTGGAGAAAAACTAAGAAAATGAATACTATCAAACTAGTATATACCATATGAAGTCATATATGAGCTAACCAACCCAAATAAACCTCTCCTCTCTATTCACATAAACGGCCCCACGGATGAGTTAACCATAACCAAGTAAACCTTGCCCATATGAATAAAAAGAACATTAATAGAGAAATTACAATTCAATTCAATCAAAGTTTCTCTTCTAGAGGGCGGTTCTGCCAGCAGCTCTGCTTCGGTGGTGGTGTTGCTTCCCACGGTGATGCCGGCCTCCATTGAACGTAACAGGATCAAACCCACGTAGCCGTTCTGCTTCCTGTGAGTTGATAAGACATTCCGCTGGCACAGTTGGGTATCGAACCCGGTCATAGCAATATGAGTAATGCAAATGACTCTTCCTGAAATTGAGCATTTTGGATCTCTGCGCTGAATTGCTATGGGTTTCGACATCAAGAGCATCAATAGAATCACCAGTACCACACTTCTTCAACGAGAATTCAATCGGGTAGATGGCACAGCCATGGAGCACCAACTCTGAGAATTCAGCAATGTAAGGGGCATACTTGTAATTCACTTTGAACTTGCCACCGTTGGTAGCCCATGTAGAACCATCCCATATGGTGGCGTACAAGGACATTGGCTTGGATGGGAAGTCTCCACCCATTGATTTAGTCCTCTTAATCTCTCTTATTGGAACATCGTCCACATAAAATCTGATCCAAAAAAGAAAAAGAGGACAAAAAAAGAACCACATATCAACATAACCCGACAAAGCATAAGCACAGAGGAAATCCCAAAAAAACTATGGATTTATTCTGATTTTTAATTTGAACATCGCAGCAGAAATTAGTATTTGAACAACTAGGAAGATTTTCTAATTTTCAGTCAAGGAAGATCAGACACAAGAAAGCACAAGAAGAAGAATCAAATCTTTTCAACAATTCATTCTAATCTTAATTTTAAAATCATTGAAGAAATTACACGGTGTGTGAAGTGTGGAGATTGAATCTAGAAAGGAAAAAGCACAAGCCAGAGGCGGGAAAAATCCTCTCCTGAGATTAGTAACAATAATAGTAACTGAGATTAGTTTTAAATTTTTAAAAAGATAACTTGAAGGAAGGGACCCATAATTTAACTAAATTTCCTATCAGGGAAGGAACTACCTACATACCATTGCGACCCTTACCCAGACAAGAAAATTTCTGCAAAAGAATTTTTCAGGAGAGGATCTTTACGCATCGAAACACCCAAAAATTGGTGGATTAGAAGCAGAGTTCGTATGAGTAAATAAGTTTTGAAGAAGAAAAGGAATCCATTAAAGTAGCAGATGAATATCAAAAGATAGAAATTCTAAAAGACGTGTTCAGATGATGCTTACACGATGAGATTCTCAGTCCACAGAATGCTATACTGATGATAATCTTCTGTAGGATCAAACCAGAGACCGTATCTTTCTTCCCTTCCGATGTTCGTGCTTCCATTTCCATAAATATTGGTTTGAATCCGCCATTCCTTGCCTCGAATATTTCCCAGGAACTCGAAATCCAATTCGTCATGGTTCGTCTCAAACATATCTCCATTTGACATCTAAAACCAAACCCACCATCAAAAGCAGTAAAAGTTTACAAAAAGAACCCAAAACTTGACGAACCATCCGACTAAAACTCACATAAAACGCGACAACAACGCCGGCCGTGTAATCTGCTGGAAGCTTAATCGAGGCACTGAAGAACCCATGCAAGTAAAGATCCTGAGAGACAAACCCAGAACCTGTTTTTTCCAAAGAAGATCAGAGAAGGAATTAAAAAGAACAATATCAAGTGGAAAGGGAAGAAGCAGTAAAGAAACATAGGAACAGAGTAGAACTTCGTAAGAAACGAAGAAAAAATAACGAACCTGTTCTTTCATTTAACGAGATATGAACGGTTTTTCCATCTTTTAATATCAGGAGATTATCATCTCCAAACAAATGAGAATAACCTTCATCGAATGACAAGAAAGGTAGCTTCTGATTCTTAATTGCAGATGCAGAAGCCAAAACCAACACAGAAAGAACCATAAAAAACCCCAAGCTACAATCCATAATTCTTTTTATATTATTTATCTCTCCCACTTCCTCCTTTTATTTTCTTCTTCAGAAGGAGCTCGATCGCTACAGTAATGGCAATCAACTCAGAAAAGTCATTTCTCTGTTGAAGAAAGAAAGAAAGAAAGAAACAGAGGGAGTGACACTGTGAGTCTAGGAAAACCAAGACAATGCGGTTCCTCTCTTTTATTTAGGGAAAACGAAGTGAGGTGTCAGGTTGACAGTATTTGATCTTAAGATTATAGAGTTCAATTAAAAATAAATTAAGTTGTCTGATGCGTCCAAAATCTGCTCAGCCCTTAGATCTCCTAGTGATGACCTGCAAAACGAAAGCGTCAGATGTGGCCCGACCGCTGGGGTCGGGAGTCCACCTCCGAAGGCTAAGTCAGTTGATGAACTTAATCACAAACGGCTCTGCTAGAAGCACAGAGCTAAGGAATGAAGAACTGGGAAAGGTGATCTAGATAGCAGGGCGCTGATAGTTTAAGTCTATCAGTATGTATCTGAACCTGAGTCTCAGATTGTGTGTTTTCGATCCCCTCACCTCGTATGGTAGTGAGGTTTATATAGAGTGTACCTTCGAATCTCCTTCGTTGGATGCACTTGAGCCTTCTTCGGGTAGTCGTTGGATCTTAACAGATAGATCCGTTCAGCAACAGACTTCTACTAGTTTGGACTAGTAGAGGACTCCTGAGATAACCTTTAGGTTATGTGATGATTATCCCTCCGATAATGATTATCCGCAGCCGTCAATTCGAGTCTACCATCATTAGGGTAATTACCCAAATCCATAAGTAGGATTAGGGCACGCTTGTAGCTGAATAAGCTTTCTTCTTCAGTAAGCCATCTTCTGGATCCGGTTCGCTCGGGAGCGAGTCGGTTCCCTCTGTCTCGACCTGGGTCGAGGGTCGAACCAGGTATGAACCCGATTTGATCATAATTTTTCCGTATCACAAGCCCCCCAGACCAAGCGTTCGGTCGATCCCGAGGGCTTGGTTTTTAACTGGGTTCTTCGTCAGGCGATAATCTCTGCGTGCTTCATTAAATGTCATATCACATTTAATGCGGTGGTCACTTTTCCTCGAGCGTTGTGAGGGTAAGGCCACGTGTCTCCTTGCAGTCGATCTGTCGTGGCTCACGTAATCCAAGAGACGGTTTCCAAACGCCTGTTTCGGATTCGTGAGTTCAAACTTTCAAAACGTCTTTCAATCTCGGTCGTTGATTTTGAATCAATCTCGATCGTTCAAATTCCCGAACACTCGTGCGGGTGTTTTAAAAGCGGTTCGTTGTCTTCGTAGGTTTCATTCTTCCTGTCTGGAATTTGAACCTTTGTTGTCTGCTTCGCGCCTTCTTGCTCTCAAGCTTCGCACTCATCGAATCGGTAAGTTTACTGGTCTTTTTCTTTTTGTAGTTTAGTGAAACAAGTAATGGCGGACGACGGGGCTTCTCTGGTACCCAGTGTTGGTAATAGCAGTGAGGCTTTTGCTTCTCCTGCTTCCGAACAGTCGGATAGTGATAACAAAACCCTAACTGTCCTCTGGCGCGAGTTTGCTGAAGTTTCTCAAAAAGGTTTAGAGAGAAAAACCGAAACTCCTCCTGCACTCCTCGAGTCTGGATCTTCCAAGATTGTCGAGTTTTATAGGCAGCCTCAAACTTCAGGTCCGATGGTGGACCTGGCTCTGTTCCCTCCATTTATAATGAGGAAACCCTTCTTTCAGCCATCCAAGATTTTGATTTTCCTTCCTCTTATCGAGGTTAGGGCTCCCCTTTTGATGAGAGGGTTGATTCAACCCTTTCGGGTGAATTTTCTCTGTACATAGATGCACCTTGGAAAGCGGGGTTCGCTTTCCCTTTTTAATCCTTTGTTCTCCGCAGATTCGAATCATTGGGACATTTGTCCCGGAATGCTCCTTCCCAATAGCTGGCGTCTCATCGTCGGCTTCTTGGGTTTGTGTTTTGAACTTGGCATTACGCCATCTCTTTCTCTCTTTGTACATTTTCATGTTCTTTCTATCTCTCATCCTCCCGGATGGGTTTTTCTGTCCAAACGCAATAAGGCTGAACTTGATTGGAGGGGCAGCATCCTTGCCAAAGGAACTTGCCCTTCTAACCACAAAAGATGGCGCGAACGATACTTTTTCTGTCGAGCGCCTCCATCGGATCTTAACTTCCCAACCGCCTGGAGGCGGTGTACTTCTTCTTCCGAGAATAACCGAGGCCTCCCCTTATCCAGAGAAGACGAGGCGGCCGTCAGGAAGATTAAATCCATTCCATGGTATCAAGAAATACATGGATTTGAGGTGGAGTATAACTCCATTCTTCAGTACTGGGGCTTGGCTCATTGTGAGCTTCTAACCATCATCCTTTAATTTTACTGAAGTGATATGTCTTTAATTCTGACCCTTGTCCTTCTTTGCAGTGTCTCCAAGAATGAACCCTGAGAACCTGCGAGTGAAGGCCGCTAGGGCCATTGTGATAGCCGAGCAACGATCACCCAGAGCCTTGACCGTAGATCAAGAGGCTTCTGTTCCCTCTCCCGACCCCTCTTATAGGGGTATCAGGAATATCAAGCCCGTGGCTGATGCTTCGGGTAAAGGGAAGAAGCCAATGGTGGAGAGGTCTAATGTCTCCTCCTCCGCCCGAACCAAAAGGAGGCATGACACAATTGATGCTTCCTCCCATAAAAAATCCAAAGCAACAGATTGTGAGGAGGTCTTCACCCCCCAGTGGACCCTGAAGTTGACCGACAAGGTGACTCGGGACCCTGAGAAAGCTGCAGAGTGGAGCTCCCTCAGTCTTGCTCCTTCTGATCGCCAAGAATTTGAAGCCCTGGATGACATTTCCCTTGTTAGTCAATCCACAAGGTACTGGTCTTCTCGCTTACTTATTTTTTCATAATTTGTTATGACTTCTCATAATATTTTCCGCCTTCCCAAGAATGTTGTGTTGAGCTTCTATCAACACATGGAAGCATTGAGCCGGGTTGGCCGCACCTGCTCCTTGCTGCAAACCTGTGAAGAGAATTTGGCCAAGGCCAATTCTGAGATAGACCGGCTGACTGCAGCTGCTGAGGAGCTGCAGAACAAGCATGAGGAAGAAATGATCTACCTCAAGGAAGCCCTCGATGCTTCGAAGATTCGTGCCGCTGCTGCCGAGCGCGAGGCCAGGAAGCAAAAGCAGCTGCCACGTTGTTTGGTGATAGGCTTGAATTCCGATGTAGGGAGAACGAAGAATATCTGAAGTTGGCGATCCCTAGCAAGCCCGAGCATATAAAGCCAGAGCTTCGGAAGGAGTGTGTTCGGAAATACCTGAACAACGTACCTTTCTCCGAGCTGCTAGGTGCCTACAACATTCAAGCTTATCGCTTGGGGCAGAATGACGTTTGGGAGCGAATTCTCGCATCAATCCCTTCCTTCGATACTGCTCCCTTTCGTGAGGTGTGCCATAAAGAGGTCTTCAGGAAAGTTGGCATGGATCTCCCGGGACCGGGCTCGGGAAGAAGATGATCCTTTTCCAGCTGACCCTCAATATGAGGCATACCTGGCTGACGAGCCGGCGCTTCCAGAGGAGAAATCACAAGCCGAGTCTCAAGTTGCTGCTGTAGAGGACTCAGCCAATGTCATTCTTGAGGAATGCTCTTCTCAAGATCCTGAGAAAAGTCCTCCCGACCAGGGTCCCTCGGGCAACAATGAAGTAGAGGCTTAGGGAGTTATCTTTTGTTTGTAAAGATTGACCTCCTTGTTAATGAATAGACATTTCTTTTTCATGTTGGCCTTTCCATTTCCCCGTCTCCTGCCGAAATCTTGCCTTGAATATCAAAGTATAAGTGATAAAACTTATCACTTAACTTTTCATTCCTCACCGAATAATAATCTTGTAGAAATATTGTGAAGATGCGTTTCGGAAAGATGCATTAATCTTCCCCACTACTTCATTTATTGCAAAGTCCACACGTTTCCCTTCTGCGAAGTCCAAACGTTTTCTTGCTTTTGTACACCATTCACTGTTTCCAATGAATCGGAAATACATCCATTATTATAATGGCGGTGCAACGATTGGAGGTATCTCTGCATCGGGTGCTTGTTTCCACATGTTTCCATGTGGCATCCCTCCGACCGTTGATCTTGCTTTCTACGGATTTCGAAGCGTCATTTCGATCTGGGTCGTTGGTTGTCCTTAGCCTTCAACCGTCGTCTTAATACCTTAGGCTATTTAAAGCCTTCGTGGGTACTCTCCATCTATCCTGCTATCTGCAAGTTAGATTTGCTAAAGTGCTAAAGCGACATTCCGTCCTTCTTCCTGCTCCCGTATTCCTCGTACTCCAACAATAGCTCTATCAACTTCTGAACAAGTGAGTTTTTGTTTTTGATTACTCATCTCTTTCCCCACTTCCCCCCTGAGTAAACTGCACAGTAGTAATACTTGGGGTTTAGTTAATCGGGTTTGTCAGAAGTGATAGAGAACTAGGGTTTTCCCTTTTCTCTTTGTGTCGTTGTTGGATTTTTGTATTGATACGGCTTTTCTGTTTGCATAGTGGCTCCCAAGATCAACCCGAACTTTATCAGAGTGAAATCTAGCAAGAAAATCGTTCCGTCGGCGGTGGTTTCAGCTAGTGAATCCTCCAAGCGTAAGGCGACTGCTGTTGGTGAATCTTCAAGTCAGATTCCCACAGTTTCTATTGATGCCGCCCCTACGCCTCTTTTGCCCGAAGTGATCGCTCGTCTTTCCCAGGAAGATCTTGATCACTCCGTTGTTGATGGCTCTGCTGACGCCCCTGCTGCAGAGACCGTTGGTGCACCCCCGAAGGAGACTCTTCGGGCATCTGAGGCAACTATGTTGGCATCTGATGAAGGTGTGGTCCCAGCAGGTGCTGCTCCTATTTCCAATTCTAGTGCTTGTTTGGCATCCTCCTCCTCTCCTTCCGAGTTGGAGGATTTTGCCACCAGGAAGCGCCGTCGGGTGACAAGTGATGCAGCTCATCCTTCTCTTGATGTAGCTCATCCTTCTCATCCTTCACCTGAATTAGTGTCAAACGAGTTTGAAAGAGCGTTGGAATGGTGTACTGCTGCTCGAATGACTTCTGAGAGCGCAGTTCTTTCCAAACTTCCAGATGAAGTCTTTACGAAGTCACTGGTGATGTAAGTCTTTCTTCATTATCTTTCGATTCTAAAAAATTACTCTTCTGCTCCTTATTAACTCGGAAGTTGTTTATAGGAGTCTTACTGGTAACTTCCACAACCAAGTGGAAGCAGTTTCTAGGCTCAGTGGGTTGAGCAATGAAGTTTCCAGGCTTCGGTAAGTCTCTGAAGCTAAAGATGCTGAGATTGCTCGCCTTCGGAAACTAGTTTGGGAGGTTGTAGGAGAAAAGAATTCGATGATCAGTCGTCTTCAGTCAGACTTGGATGATGCCAGGGAGAAGATCCAGAAACTGGAGCGAGCAGTTGGGAAGTCAGGAGCCAAAGGATCTGAAACGTTACCGCAAAGGCAAGCTGTCGTTCCTTTGCCCGAATCCCTTCCAACTGATGTTCGCAGAGCCTGCGTCTTCAAGTATTTACACAGTAAGCCCTTTGTTGATATGCTGAATGCTTCTAACTTGCAGGCGTACCGGGATGGTGAGAACGAAGTATGGGAATCAATATTAAGGAAAGATCCTCATTTTGATACGACTCCCTACAGTGTTGTTTGCCATCCTGAAGTATTTACCAACCTGGGTATTCCTCCTCCCGACTGGACCAAAGATAAGATTGATCCTCCACCTTCCGATCCAGATATTATGCATTATCTGGAAGATTCTCCTGTTTATTCTCCCCTGGAAGAAGTCAATTATGACGAGCTCATCTTGAATGCAAGTTTGGTCGAGGACCATACTTTTCCTGGACAAGCTGGACAAAGAGTATGAAATTGCAGAGGATTTTATGTATACTGAAATATTTTTTGTAATCCTCATTTCTTCTCTTCTTTTCCTTGAATCCACACCAATGGTTGACTCATATGTTTGTTCTAGCAAAGTCGTCTCGACCTTGTATAACTTCTTAACAGTCACCGATGATGACTTTCTTTTTTGACCGAAGATTGTATCCAGCTTTTGTAGTTGTTTTGATATTGGCCTCTTTCGATCTTTTGAAGAAATAAGAAATTAACTTCATCTTGAACTTTGCTAGCCACTTGAACCGCTGTTGAATTAGGTCTTAGTTGTTTGAAACAATGCCTGTACTTAAAGATTTCCGGAGAAATACAATAAGTCTGAGAAGGAACTCACTCGGGTTTTAAACCGATGCCTTTACTTAAGGATTTCCGGAGAAATACAATAAGTCTGAGAAGGAACTCACTCGGGTTTTAAACCGATGCCTTTACTTAAGGATTTCCGGAGAAATACAATAAGTCTGAGAAGGAACTCACTCTGGTTTTAAACCGATGCCTTTACTTAAGGATTTCTGGAGAAATACAATAAGTCTGAGAAGGAACTCACTCAGGTTTTAAACCGATGCCTTTACTTAAGGATTTCCGGAGAAATACAATAAGTGTTGAAGGACCCACACGAATTTTCATCCGATGCCTTATAGTTGGATCTTGTTCTTGAATGCGGTGTATGAGGCCCCCCAATCAAAAGATGGTTTGTTGAAAGCCAAAAATTGCATTGATTGAGTTGAAAATGATTACATCGCGAACAAAATTGAAATCATCATCAAGGATAAAACTTTTTGAGATGCCTGGCACTCCACGACCGATCCAACTCTTTCTGAGTGTTGATGTTCTTTAGCCTATAAGCTCCTGAACCAACTTGTTTTACAACCATATAAGGTCCTTCCTAGGAAGGGTCCAATTTTCTTTGGTGACGTGGGTCGGAAGCTAGGGTGTTTCTCAACACCAAATCTCCGGCTAAGTACCGATGATTCTTCACTCGAGTATTATAATGAGACGCTATCCTTCTTTGATAATGTTGAGTTCGTGCTATTGCCTTTGCCCGAACTTCGTCCAACAGATCAAGACTATCAAGCAGTCCTTGCTCATTTGCTTTTTCCTCGAACTCACGATCCCGTAATGTCCCCGCCATTATCTCCACTGGTGCCAATGCTTCGGATCCATATGCCAACCTGAATGGAGTTTCTCCTGTGGGTGTTCGAACCATAGTTCTATAGGCCCACAGTACATTATGAAGTTCTTCGACCCAAGAAGCTTTGTCAGCTTCGAGTCTTCTCTTTATTCCTTCCAGTAGCGTTCAGTTAGTAACCTCTACCTGTCCATTGCTCTGGGGGTATGCCACTGAGGACATACGATGCTCGTTCATATATGTTCCGCAAAATTGCTCGAATTGTGGACAGTCGAACTGAGTACCATGGTCAGTGACGATAATCTTTGGAATCCCAAAGCAATATATGATTGATTCAAGCACGAATTTCTCCACTTTTTTCTCAGTAATTGCTGCCAGTGCACTGGCTTCAACCCATTTCGTGAAGAAATCAATTGCTACTATCAGATATTCCCGTCCGCCTGACGCCTTGGTGAATTTGCCCATGATGTCAATTCCCCACATCGCAAAGGGAATGGGATCTAGAATTGAAGTCATGGTTTCCGCCGGGCGCTTCGATACTATAGCGTGAATTTGACAGTTACCACACCGACGAACATATTCCATAGCAGCCTCTTGGACCTTAGGCCAATATAACCCAAGTCTCAGAATTTTGTGAGCCAGGGCTCGTGTAAAACCCAACCCTAACCTTGACCCGGAAACCTTGTTATTTGTAGGTCCAGTGACCCGAAGTAAAGTAAGAAGTCAGCTTTGGGCCATCCCAGTGGAGGACTTGGTGTCTGGCTTTGAATCCATGAAAGTTGATGATGAAGTTCTATTTATGGAAACTGAATCTTGATGAAGATCGGATTAGTTGATGGACTTGGAGTGCTCTCTATCTTGGTTTGAAGGCATTTCTACCTATTAGGTAAGTCACTTGACTTGTGTGCAAAACCCCTTTAGGATTGGATTTGATCTGGGCCTTCAATTCCCTGTTTTGGTCTTCTTGTCGGCATTGGTCGACCGATTGGTCGATCGGGCCAGTCGACCAATCCACTCGACCAATGAGTGTTGTCTTTGGCAATTAGGTTTTTCTTGCTCTATTTAAGCCCAATCTCGAGTCCACTTCGTATTTGCTGCCTCCAAACTCTCTGAACGAACCAAAGACCTCTCGCAAGTCATCTCCCTTGCATCCTTGGTGTTTTCTTGACGGATCTTCGTCGAAACTCTTCCTTTTGCATCAAAAGGTATGTCTACTCTCTCTTCTTCTCCTCCATCTTTGTTTTTCTTTCCTTTTTGAGTTGAGACAGTAGAAGAGATGCTGCATTCTCTCGTTGCAAACATCTCTCGAACATGTTCTCATGATCATCCTAAGGATTTGAGGCTAGAACAATGATCTTAACCATGATCATTGCAAGCTTTTGAAGGAATCATGATCAAACCATGATCTAATCTTGTTAAACTTCTGATTTGAATTCTGATCTCTTTGGATCTTCTATATTGATCATGTTAGTAGTTAATTACTATGTTTTCTTTCCATGATCCATGATCTATCAATCTCTAGTTGTTCTCTTCTACCATACTATGTGTTCTTCATGAAGCATGGTAGTTACATATATGGTAGGTTTTATTTCCTTATTTAGATTTATGCTTCTAAGCCTTTTCCTTGAAGATCTAAGTATGTTTTCATGATACCTTTACCTGAAGCAATGATCCATTCTCCTATTGTTCTTGTCTTTGATTTCTATTTCGAATTCATCAAGATCCATGGTTGATCTAATTATGGTAACTTTTTGTTTCCTAATTGGGATCTTGATGTCTTGATTTGATTGGTGTTTTGAAGTCCCCTATATGTTAGAATACTACTGATGTAGTTTACCCCTTGATTAGTACCCTTTTGAACCACCAAATTCGGATTTCATATCTTAAAACTCTGTTTTTTTTTAGGCTACTGTCTGCATTGGTCGACTGATTGGTCGACTGGACCAGTCAACCAATCCACTCGACCAATGAGTACAGCAACTCCAGAATTGGTCTGTGTTGGATGTTTTGGTATCTTTTCTGTTAGGGATCTTTCCTAATATGTGTATGCACTTGTTTAGGACCTTCTTCTCAAGTTTTCCAAGATCTTACTTGATTTCTTAGGATTCCTTTGCGAGTTATAAGAGGTAAGGATGGTTATTTCCTTAATTACATAGATAGCATGAATCTAGTTTCTATATTTGAATATCATTGACATGTTTCCTAAATTAGATTCCTACAATGATATACTACTGTTGCATAACTTTGATTACAGTAGCATTACTTATTCATATTAAATTGATTCATGTGTGATTTACTTATCAATTATATACAAGTTGATTGTACTTATTGATTTCTTTCCATATATGAAGTTACCATATATGTGATGATATGAATTGATGCATGTGTATGCTTAAGTATGGTTTGGAAAGGAGAGGTGTCCTTTTGACACTTCTGTCCTTGGACTACTACGGGAATATTATGGGATGTTTCCGGAGATGCCCTTTGGACACCTTCCTAAACTGTTGGATGACATATCTAGGATTGTCTAGTAGTGTTTGGCTAGGATGTCCTGTTATGTCGACCCTAATCGGAGGGGTATTGAGACCGAACGACCCGTGGTAGCAATGGGGATTCATGGGCGCTCAAGACCGGTAACCAACCCGTGAGAGGACAGGAATCACATTGTGGGGGCCATTTATTGGTAGGGTTGCATATGGTTAGACTTGGGCTCACGGGCGCTTAAGACCGGTAACCAACCCGTGAGAGGACGTGAGAGCTTCCCGTTTACCATATGTGGATAACCAATAGGGTTGATGAGTCCGTAGTCAGGGACTATGAGGACTCTAGTGTGAAGGATACCGGAAAGGATTGTCAGGGACGAGGAATGGAAGTATCTGGATCTGACTTGATGTAACTAAGTAGAAGACTTGCATTTGGCTAGGTTTTACCCCGACATGCGCCAAGACTTATACCAAATGGTTGTGAGAGAGTGTGTTGACTTAACCCCCGCCAAGGTTGTCCCGAGGGATGAAGGACCCATTACCAATCGGCTGCTCAAGACCGGTGAAATGATCCGTGAGAGAATCCAAGATATCTTAAATGGTTGAGGATGTGAGTGGACTTTCCTAAAGAAGTACGGTGCTATGACTTAAAGCATGTCTGCCAATAGAGACCAGCATACATAGAGTTAGATTCATTCATTCATTGCTTGTCTCATATCATATTGCATTTATGTTGTTCTGGAATCCTGTCATTTATGATATTATGGATTTTAACTGCCTTACTGAGTTTCTTTGAAACTCATTCCTTTATTGTACAATGTTTGTTAGACTATCCTGCAGGTACTGAGTACTATGACGGTCCCTATGAAGAAGCGCAAGGCGAAGAGGCATATCTCCAGGAAGGTGATTGCGGTTACCACAATTACACTGAAGATCCCGCGAGTGGTCATGCTCCGTACGATGCTTAGTCCGACCATTGAGTGGAAGCGTCCTTGTGCCATTTATGAGATTTACACTTATAAGGATGTTGTCTATAAAGTGGAGAACAATTTAGTTACCCAATGTACTTGCTACTGGGATTAGATTGTGTCTAGTTTATTCTTTTAGAGCTACTTTTCCGCTGGTTGTAGAGTGGGATATTTGCCTCACTTTACTTATCTGTTTGACACTCTGATTATATCTATTATTCTGATTCATTTATGATTCATTCTTTCTTTATTGGATCTATGGTTTATCTTCCGCACTTTTATTATGATTGTTCATGATTATGTTATTGTTTATGTGGGAGGTTGATCACTCGATACCTGATCTTCGGGCTGTGGATCACACTCTCGGGTATGCCAGATAGGGTACCGGCTGGGAGGACGTGACAGCTCGTCCACCCATGTGAGCTCCACAAATTCCTTCATGCACCTCAGCCAAAGCTGATTTTGCTCCTTCGGGGCCTATACATCTCATAAGGGGTCCAGAATAAGATCTTTTGTATAGTCTCCCATTCTGAATGACAAATCTAGCTGATCGAATCTTGATCAACTTTGCCTCTTTCGGATCCTCAGATAATTTATCATCTCTCAGATACTCGATTATCGGATCCATCTAGCAACGCTCTGCTTCAATATAAGAAATTTCTTTCTCATGATAACTTGGAAAAGTTATTTCTTCAATATAGACCAAAGGGTCTAGATTCTTTTCTTTGGCATTGGCTAGTCGGGATAGCTCATCTGCCACTGAATTTTCGTTCCTCGAAATCTGAGATATCTTCAAATTCCGAAATTGGTCCTGAAATGCCTGCACTATCTCTTGATATTTCTGCAAGTGTGGTTCTTTAATACCATACTCCCCCTGGACTTGGTTGACTATAAGTTGAGTCACTATAAATAGTAACATCTGCAATAGACAATGCTTTTGACAACCGAAGTTCAGCTATCAGAGCTTCATATTCTGCTTCGTTATTACTTGCTTCAAATGCAAATCTCAAAGCATATCGAATAATAAATCCTGCTGGACTTTTTAATAGAATTCCAGCTCCTACTCCATCTTTATTACTCGAACCATCCACATATACCTCCCAAGTGGTTGGTATAATGGGATCCTCGATGGTGGGTTCCACCGGTGCAGTAGTTTCTACTACAAAATCGGCTAATGCCTGAGCCTTGATTGCAATTCTGGGCTTAAAGCTCACTTGGAACTCACTGAGTTCAATTGACCAGGACACCATCCTTCCAGACAAATCAGGTTTATTAAGAACTTTACTAAGAGGAAAAGTTGTAAATACCTCAATTGGATGAGCCTGAAAATATGGCCTTAGCTTCCTGGCGGCCATCATGAGAGCCAGAGCCTGCTTCTCAATCTGCGAATATCTTGTCTCCGCATCTAGCAACACGTGGCTTACATAGTAGATCGGCCACTGTTTTTTATCTTTTTCACGAACAAGTACCGCACTGACCGCTGAAAGGGATGTCGCTAGATATAGCTGTAATATTTCCCCCTTCTCTGGTCTGGACAAGATCGGTGGTTGTCCAAGTGCTTCTTTTAACTCCTCGAAAGCTTTCTAGCACTCTTCAGTCCATTTTGCTTCCTTGCTGCCCTTCAAGTCTTTAAGTGCCTTGAAGAAAGGCAAACATTTTTCTCCAGACTTGGAAATGAATCAATTCAAAGCAGCAACTCTCCCTTTTAAACACTGCACATCACGAACAGTTTTGGGAGCCTTCATATCAACCAGAGCTTGTATTTTGGCAGGATTAGCCTCAATTCCCCTCTGTGATACCATGAAGCCCAAAAATTTGCCCGAGGAGACTCCAAAGGCGCACTTTTCTGGGTTTAGCTTCATTTGATACTTTCGCAAGATCGAGAATACCTCAGTCAAATCTGCAATATGATTTGCTTTTGTAAAGCTTTTCACTAGCATGTCGTCAACATAAGCTTCAACATTCTTTCCTATCAGCTCTTTGAAGATCTTGTTGACGGCCCTCTAATATGTTGCTCCTGCGTTCTTCAGGCCAAAAGGCATGACCTTATAATAATAGCTTTCACGATCAGTCATGAAAGCCGTAAACTTCTCATCCTCCTTATTCATAAGGATCTGATTATACCCTGAGTAGGCATCCATGAAACTTAAAGTTTCATATCCTGCAGTCGCATCTATCAAGAGGTCAATCCGAGGCAACGGATAGCAATCTTTAGGGCAAGCCTTGTTAAGATCTGTGTAGTCTGTACACATCCTCCACTTCCCATTTTCCTTTTTTACCATTACCACATTGGCCAACCAAGTTGGGCATTCTATTGGTTCTATGAAACCAGAATTCTTGTGTTTTTCAACTTCGCTACGAACGACTTCATATTTTTCAATGAAGAAATTTCTCCTTTTCTGTATCACTGGTTTCGCCCTAGGATCTATCCAGAGTTTATGCTCTGCGACAGCCCGATCGATTCCTGGCATGTCTTCAGCAGACCATGCAAATACATCTTTATTCTGTTGAAGAAATAACTTCAACTTATCTTTAAATTCCTCCATCTGTTCAGACCCGATATAAGTAATCTTTTTCTCATCCTCGGTACACAGCTGGATTTGTTCCAGCTTCTCCACTGGTTCGGGTCTTTGCATCTCTGCCTCTTCCCGATCGTCTCGAACTTTTATAGGTAGGGCAGTTACCTTCCTCGGGCCCTCCTTGTCTTTTAAATAGGCAACGTAACGGTCTTGAGAGATCTTCTGGTCAAAGGAGACTTGACCAATTCCCATATCAGTCGGGAATTTTATCTTCAGGTGTTTTGTCGAAACAATAGCACCTAGCTTGGATAAAGATGGTTGCCCGAGGATCATATTATAAGCTGGCAGTTCCCGAACCACCAAAATATTGATTCGGACGGTTGTTTCCTTAGGAAAACTTCCAATAGATAAGTCCAACTGGACTGATCCTTCCACCACTGCAGATGACCCTGCAAAACCATATAGATGTGTGGATGAAGGTTTCATCAAGTCCTGATCCACCTTCAATTTTTGATACACTTCGTAAGAAATTAGGTCACCTGCACCACGTATCAACCAAAACTCTATGCACTTCCCGACGTGCAATCTCTACCTTGATGACTATGGCATCATCATGAGGTAAACAAACATCTTTTTCGTCCTCCTCGCTAAAGGTGATAGAATCTTCACCATTCAGCTTCTTCCGCTTCTGCATCTCTTCGGTTTCAACAAATTTGGATTTTGTTTTCAGACTCAGGAGTGATTCGGGCTCTGGTCCCCCGAAGATGGTAAGGATCGGTGACCGAGTAGCTTCAATCACCTCCTTGCCCTTCTTAGACTTCGGGGCCTCCCTTGATCGTTCCGAACTAACTGAACGATCCCTTTTAGGAGCAGCCGTACGTGGCTCACGTGGCTCCTCCCTCCTGCTAACAAAACTGGACAGATGTCCCTGAGATATTAATCTCTCAATATCAGCTTTCAGATGACGACAGTCATTAGTATAATGACCATAGTCCTTGTGGAATCGGCAATACTTTTCTCGATCCTGCTGCTCTCCGGGTTTCAAAAGAATTTTAGGCGGCCACTTCAAGATATTTTTTCTTTTGATGATATTTTAGGCGGCCACTTCAAGAATTTTAGGCGGC
Source organism: Hakea prostrata (assembly GCF_041222555.1). Classification (NCBI taxonomy): domain Eukaryota; kingdom Viridiplantae; phylum Streptophyta; class Magnoliopsida; order Proteales; family Proteaceae; genus Hakea; species Hakea prostrata. The sequence continues at coordinate 32,246,747 of NC_142606.1, forward strand.
CACTTCAAGTCATTAGTATAATGACCATAGACCTTTGGCGCCAAGCCTGAGATTTTCCAACCCGATCACGGACATTTTTCTTTGGCTTCTGCTTTTGCTCAGGAGCCTTCTATTCCTTATTGGAGACTTTATTATCTCCTTGGCGCGCGTCTAGAATTTCCATGACTTCAGCCTGCTTCTGGCATCTTTGTACCAACTCAGCATAAGTCGCAGGCATATCCTGTAGTAATAACTCCAGGAGTTTCCGATTAGGGAGTCCTGTGAATAGTGCAGTTTTGGCTACTTGCTCATCCAAATTCTCTATCTCCATCGTTACTTTGTTAAATCTTTTCAGAAACTCTCTGATTGATTCGTTCTTTCCTTGTCTGACAGTAAACAAGGTTTCTTCCGTTTTCTTGACCTGTATTCCACTCTGGAATCGCCCTATGAATTTGCGCGCCAATTCATCAAAGTTTACAATCCTTCCAGAGGGAAGGTTCGAAAACCACTTTTGTGCTGCTCCAGTCAGAGATGAACCAAAAGCCCTGCATAAAATTTCATCAGAATTACCTGAAACTGCCATGGTCTGTTGGTAATAGCCGATGTGAGCTGTTGGATCTCCGGAGCCATCGAATGTTGAAAAGGCAGGCAAACGGAAGTTATGGGGAAACTGATATCCCGCAATTGGATCGGCAAAGGGAGTCTTCCGAATGACTGAGTAAATATCCTCAGTTATTCTTCCCTTAGCCAACTGCCCTGATTTCTCATTGATGTTGGCCAATTCCTGATCAATCTGGGTCGGGTGATCTTCAGCAATATGATCACGACCTCGATTAACACGATCATCCCGTGCTACTCGATCATCACGAACAGCCCGTCCTTCCCGAACATTCCGCTCTTCGCGAACTGCTCGATCATCACGAATGGTTCTTCTGACAGTGGGTGAGTGAGTTCTTACCCCTGTATCCAACCTTGTATTTGAATCAGTTGTACTCTCTTGCGGCCTGTCGAACCGATCATCTCGCCTAGGTTGATCATCAATCCTCCTAGGTCCTCGGTCTCCTTCACGAAAATTCTGACTGATATTCCGGTCTTCAGCCTTTCTCTGATCACGTGGCAATGCAAGTCTCCCCGAATCGCGTTGATCAGGTTCTTGTGGTAAAACCACTCGTTTGGTGAGCATGCGGAGTGCTTGGCTCACCTCCAAGAGTTGAATCTTTACCTGATCCAATTGATCTTGGAGTGTATCAGGAGGAGGATTACGTCCTCCCTGGCCACCATCTACCTCAATAGGATTTTGGCTTCTCTGGGGAATATCTGGATTATTCGCTCCAGGGATCTGAACACCGGAATTGCGCTGTGCAGCGGCTGCTGCGGCTGCTGATCTAGTCACCATGGCTTTTCAAGTCATTTAGTCACATCCTCCCAGCCGGTACCCTATCTGGCATACTCGAGAGTGTGATCCACAGCCCAAAAGATCAAGTTTAGGAACGATCACATCCATTTCGCACAATAACATAATCAAAAGCAAGAACAAATCATAATGTTCAAGTAATTTATAATAAAAGTCAAGAAAGGATCTCAGAAGGATCACTATAGAATATCAGAGTGCGGAATAACAAGATACCAAATCAAAAGACAACTGTAGAGTATAGCGGAAATATACCCTACAACACATGCGGAAGGTAGATCAAAATCTAAATAAAGCTCTAAGCTAATACAAGTAAAGTAAAAGATAAGTCTAGAAGAAACAAAAGAAATCTAATCCACATCTTCAGTCAGCTCTTCTTGTTCTTCAGTCTTCATCTTCTTCACCTTGTGCTTCCTCATACGTACCGTCAAAGAAATCCGAACCTGTAGAGAAGTCTAACAACAGATTGTACAAAAAAAGGAATGAGTTTCGAAAGAAACTCAGTAAGGCAAGTTAATCCATAACATCATAGGTAACATGTGGCAAACCATAACAAGATGCAATGCAATATGAAACAGATAATGTATGAATGCATCTAACTCTATGTATGCTGGTCTCTATGGCAGACATGCTTTAAGTCATAGCACCGTACTTCTTTGGGTAGGTCCGCTCACATCCTCAACCATTTAAGATATCTTGGATTCCCTCACCCATTTAAGGTATTCTTGGGCAGCCGGTTGGTAATGGGTCCTTCATCCCTCAGGACAAACCATGGCAGGGGGTTAAGTCAACACACTCTCTCACAACCATTTGGCAAAAGTATCGGCGCATGTCAGGGAAAAGCCTAGCCCAATGCAAGTCATCTAGTCAGTTATATCAACTCAGTTCCAGATACGTCCATTCCTCGTCCCTGACGATCCTTTCCAGTATCCTTCGCACTAGAGTCAGCGTATCCTATGGCACCGACCAACTCGGACTACGGACTCATCAACCCTATTGGTTATCCACATATGGTAAACGGGAAGCTCTCATGTCGTCTCACGGGTTGGTTACCGGTCTTGAGCGCCCATGAGCCCAAGTCTAGCCATATGCAACCCTCCAATAAATGGCCCCCACAATGTGATTCCCGTCCTCTCACGGATATAACTCACCGGTCTTGAGCGCCCGTGAATCCCCATTTCTGCCACGGATCGTTCGGTCTCAATACCCTTCCGAATCGGGTCTGATATAACAGGGGTGTATCCTAGCCAAACACTGCTAGACATCCCTAGGTATGACAACCATTGATTCGGGAAAGTGTCGATGGGCAACCCCGGAAACATCCCATACTCTTTCCGATAATGTCCAAGGACAGAAGTGTCAAAAGGACACTTCCCAATCCCAAACCAAACTTAAGCAAACACATTCTCAGAACAGTCATGACATACACAACCAGTAGTTCATCATATAAAAGAGAATGTAAAAGCAACATCAGATTAAGCAGTAATAAGTAATTCATATAACATAAATAATGAAAAAGATGATATAAACAAGTGCTACTGTTCCCACAGTAGGAGATCAGAATTAAAATACAATAACAATAGGTAATCTCATAGTTTCATAAAGTAGAATCCAGAGAACAAGCAATCTATGTAGTTAAGGAATCAACTGTCCTTACCTGATTATCGCCGAAGATAATCCAAAGATCAAAGAGAGAGACACCAAACATGGCAAATAAACCCCTAACAAGCATAGATACAACATTAGGAAAGATACCTAAAAGATCAGAGAGCAAACGAATCAAATCGAGCGAAAATTGAAGCTACTGACTTCATTGGTCGATTGCCTTGGTCTCTCGACCCGATCGACCAATCAATCGACCAATCGAGTCGATGACGGAATAGTGAAAACTGTTTTGGCCATAACTTCTTCGTTTGAAGTCTGATTGATCCGAAATTCGAAGGGGAACTTCCTAGGATGTATTAGAATCATATGGGAAGATAAAATCATCAAGTCATGGTAAAAATATGGGTTCTTGATTTAACCCAAGAAATTAGGGTTTCAACCTTTATGGCTCTCATGAAAAGGTTATGATCACAGGAAGAAAGGGAATGGTTGCAATCAAGAACATAATAATAAAATCTTGTTTAGGTTAATAGAAACATTATGGGAAGATAATCATGGTCAAAAGATGGGTTCTTGATCTAACCCAAGAAATTAGGGTTTCACCCTTATGGTTCCCATAAAAAGGTTAAGATCACAGGAGGGAGGGAATTGATGATTGGCCAATTACAACAAGAAGAATTAAAGAATATTGAATTTAGATCAACCTCCACATTACCCATGAGGTTTCCCTCACATGGGAGGTTACCAAAAAGGTTCTCGAGATAATCACCCGGTTAGGGTTTCAAAGGATTAGGGTTAGGGTTTTCAAAGATTCCATCGGCTGGGGTTGAGATCATGATGATGATCATAGATCTCAAGGAACAAGATGAGATCATGGAGTGGATGGTTGCAAGAGTGCATCATCTTCTTCCTGATCTCAGCCACGAACAGATTAAAGAAAGAAAATCAGAGATGGAGAAGAAAGAAAAGAGAGTAGACATACCTTTGATGCGAGAGAAAGAAGATTACTTCAAGTCTTGTGAGAGATCACCAAGGAATGCAAGGGAATTGATTAGATTAGGGTTCTAACTCATTCCAGAGGCTTAGGAGGCATAGGAGGCGAAGTAATCCCGAGATTTGACTTAAATAGAGGAGACAGGACCAAATTGGTAAATTCAAACACCATTGGTCGATTGGATTGGTCTATCGGGTCCAACCGACCAATGAGTCGACCAATCAGGACAGCAAGGTTCAAACAGGGATTCGGAGGGCTATACAAGGTCAAATTGAGTGAGGTTTTCTTCTACGAGTCAATCAAGAAGTCTAGTTTCCAGAAATTTCTTTGGATCTAGAATTGGAGTTCACTAGGTTCACCAACTAGGTTCATCTTCTTCGATGCGCAAGCAGGATTTGACAGACATAGTTCAGCAACTTCGGACAGGGATTTGGAAGGTTATATGGGGTCAAATTGAGTGAGATTTTCTCCTACAAGTCCATCAAGAAGTCTAGTTTCGGGAAATATATTCAGATTGGGCACAGGAGTTTATTAGGTATTTCAACTAATTCACCCCTCTTCGGTGCGCAGATTCAAAACTAACACTGACAATGCTCTCAAGTGAGGGGCATCATCGACAATGTCCATGGGCTTGGGTTCCGACACCAAATCGTCAACCAAAAGGGTCTACAAGCAACAAGATAAGATCAAATCAAGGTCCAACTTTAAGGTCAAACATTTAAACTAACCCTTCTTTACCCAAAACAGATAGGGTGCCCTGGCTAGGTTTGGGCTGGATTTCACACATTTCCCACAGACGGCGCCAAATGATGCGTCCAAAATCTGCTCAGCCCTTAGATCTCCTCGTGATGACCTGCAAAACGAAAGCGTCAGATGTGGCCCGACCGCTGGGGTCGGGAGTCCACCTCCGAAGGCTAAGTCAGTTGATGAACTTAATCACAAACGGCTCTGCTAGAAGCACAAAGCTAAGGAATGAAGAACTGGGAAAGGTGATCTAGATAGCAGGGCACTGATAGTTTAAGTCTATCAGTATGTATCTGAACCTGAGTCTCAGATTGTGTGTTTTCGATCCCCTCACCTCGTATGGTAGTGAGGTTTATATAGAGTGTACCTTCGAATCTCCTTCGTTGGATGCACTTGAGCCTTCTTCGGGTAGTCGTTGGATCTTAACAGATAGATCCGTTCAGCAACAGACTTCTACTAGTTTGGACTAGTAGAGGACTTCTGAGATAACCTTTAGGTTATGTGATGATTATCCCTCCGATAATGATTATCCGCAGCCGTCAATTCGAGTCTACCATCATTAGGGTAATTACCCTAATCCATAAGTAGGATTAGGGCACGCTTGTAGCTGAATAAGCTTTCTTCTTCAGTAAGCCATCTTCTGGATCCGGTTCGCTCGGGAGCGAGTCGGTTCCCTCTGTCTCGACCGGGGTCGAGGGTCGAACCAAGTATGAACCCGGTTTGATCATAATTTCTCTGTATCATTGTCTAACACCATTGAAAAGTTAATTAAGAAAACGAACTCATGGGTGTGGATTGATCTTAAAGCTCGGCTTGTTTAATATTCTTCTAATTCCACTGTGTTGAAGGAATATTTTAGAAATTTTTATTTTTATATTTTAATTATAACTACAATTACAGTATTACCCCGTTATGCTATCTTTTAATTAATTAAACTTTTATATGAAATTTCTATTATTGCTTCCGTTTTTTGCATAAAATTACTATTATCCCTTGCTTCTAAAAGGTTGTTGAGGTCAAACATACAATGTCTATTTTGCCCTTCATTTCAATTAAAGAGCCAAAATATAATATTAACCTCTTTCAACAAAACCATATTGATACGAGGAAAATGGCACCGAACCTTTGGACCGGATTCATAATCTTCATCCAAGTTAGACAATAACCGAGACCCACCAAAACCTAATTTAATAAGCATAAGGGCGCCGCATCTCAGTTACCAGTCCAGTATGATCTCCCGAACCTTGGGTAGATGAAGCTGACTTGTAGGAGGCAACTATCTGCAAAATGTGAGGGAATCGTGCCAAAATTGGTAACTACTTGCGTTCCCAAATATCTAGGGGAAACCCTACGATCGGACGGCCACCAAAAGAGATCGAGACTTCACTCAACGGTCGAGAATTGGAGGTAAGGTCTATATAAACAAGTGATCAACTCACTCTATAGGTATCTGAATCGTTTCCCAATTACGTATTCATGATTATGCTCTGCAACTTTCCAAAGCCTTGGTGCTTAGTTCAGTAACTGACTTAAGCTTCGGAGGTGGCCTCCCGACCCCCACAGTTGGGCCACATCTGACTCTGTTTTGCAGGCCATCGTCAAGGAATCTGGAGGCTTAATAATTTCTGGACGCATCACTTGGCACCGTTTGTGGGAAACACTTCAAGAAGTCATGGTAACTAGATCAGCAGCAGCAGCTGCAGCGACTCAACGAATAACAAACATCCCACAACTTCCTGAGGGGAATAATCCGTTGAATATTCCCGAAGGAAGCTTGTAACATCCCGCCCTAAATCCACCAAGGGGGGTACCCTATTTGGATTACCCGGGGAGTGAATCACAGTCCCGCCGATCAAGTTTAGGAACGATCATAGCCACTTAGCACAATAATATGATCAAAAGCAAGAGTTATTCCTTGTATTCAAATAATTTAATAATAAAAGTCTAGAAAAGATCTTAGAAGGTTTCACAAATAATATCAGAGTGCCGAAATGATACAAATAGGACAAATAGTCAAAGTGTGAAAAGGAGGGGAAAACCCGTCCTATAATAATAACGGAAAGTAGATCGACTAAAATTAAGGGTTACAACCGGTTCCCAACATGACAAGGGAACAGACTAAACTACGGTCTCAACAAATTAACTAAAAGGTTAAAAAGAAAATGGGACTATATCCCAACACTATCACACAAGTGCAAAGGCCGAACTGCTCCAGATAAGTCCCAATCTCGAACTACTAGTCTTTATCAACTTGTACACCGTGACCAGTGGGGTACGGGTCATCAACTTGGTCTTCAGAGTATTGACCATCATAGTCAACAGTGGTGGTACCTGCAGTAGAGTCTAACAAAAATGTTGCAACAAGGAGTGAGTTCAAGAGAACTCAGCAAGGCAGGTTATTCCACAATAACATAGATACATGATACAAAACATAGCATGATGCAATATGATATGAAACACATGATGCAATTATGATTCTAACTCTATGTATGCTAGTCTCTATGGTAGACATGCTTTAAGTCATAGCACCATACTTCTTTGGGTAGGTCTTAATCACTCAAGCCGGTGGGAATTGGGTCCTGAAACCTTCCGGACAACCTTGGCTGGGGTGTCGGTCATCGCTCTGTCACATCACCATTTGGTCTAAGTATTGGCGCATGTCAAAGTAAAGCCTAGCCGAATGCAAGTCTTCTACTCAGTCATATCAACTCAGATCCAGATACGTCCATTCCTCGCCCCGGGCGATCCTTTCTGATATCCTTCACACTAGAGTAAGTGTAACCCGAATTACGGACTCATCAACCCTTTTGGTCATCCACAAATAGTAAATGGGAAGCTCTCACGTCCCCTCACGGATATGACCCACCGATACTCGAGCGCCCGTGAGCCCAAGTCTAGCTATTTGCAACCCTACCAATAAATGGCCCCTTTCGGGTATCCGTAGCATGGTTTATGTCCTCTCCCGGGTTGGTTATTGGTCTTGAGCGCCCATCAAACCATACACTACCACGGGTCGTTCGGTCTCAATGCCCTTCCGATTCGGGTCTGATACAATAGGGACATCCTAGCCATACATCTAGACAAGTCCTATATATGTCATCCAATAATTCGGAAAAGCGTCGATGGGCATCTTCAGAGAACATCCCCATACTATTCCCTCCGATGTCCAAGGACAGAAATGTCAATAGGACATTCCCCAATCCCAAATCATACCTATTCAATCTCATTCTCAATTCCAACATATCATACATAAATGACATTTCATCATATAGAAAGATACATACCATAACATGATCAATTACATATGAATTTATTAAGAATACTGTTCCGGGTTCTCTATATACTTCCGAAGCATCGAAATGTGAAACACATTATGAACTCCAGCAAGAGATGGGGGCAAGGCCAAAGGGTATGCGATAGGTCCAAACTTTTCCAAAATCTCGAAAGGTCCAATGAAATGAGGGCTAAGCATTCTTTTCACATTGAATCTCATCACCCCCTTCATAGGTGATACTTTGAGGAAGACTTTCTCTCCAATTTGAAATTCTAAATTGGTTCTTCTCTTATCGGCATAAGATTTCTGTCTAGACCTGCGAGACTTGATCCTTTCTCTAATCATGTCAACCATCGCACTTGTAGCTTCAATCATTTTCAGACCCAAGACTCTTCTTTCACCAGTCTCAGTCCAATACAAAGGCGTCCTACAAGTGTTACCATACAAATCCTTGAATGGAGTCATGCCTATTGTTGCTTGATAACTGTTGTTATAGGCAAACTCAACCAAAGCTAAGTGTTCATCCCAATTGCCACCCATATCCACAACACAAGATCTAAGCATATCTTCCAAGATTTGAATTGTTCGCTCAGATTGTCCATCAGACTATGGATGATGAGCTGTACTCAGATTCAATTGGGTTCCCAAGGCTTTCTGCAAACTATTCCAAAACCTTGAGGTGAACCTAGGATCACGATCGGAAACAATATTCACAGGCACTCCATGCAGATGAACCACATTGTCCACATAAAGCCTAGCTAGCTTATCCAAAGTATGAGTGATATTCATAGGAATAAAATGGGCTGATTTGATCAACCTATCAACAATCACCCACACAGTGTCATTACCATTACTTGTACGAGGCAAGCTAGTCACAAAGTCCATAGAGATATCTTCCCACTTCCAACTAGGAATAGGAATGGGCTGAAGCAATCCAGATGGGGGTTGACGAACGGCTTTCACACATTGGCAAGTCTCACAATTGGCAACAAAATCTTCTACATCAGCCTTCAGACCAATCCACCAAAAATGTTCCCTTAAGTCCTTGTACATCTTGGTACTTCCAGGGTGTACTGTAAAGATTGACTGGTGTGCTTCCTTCAATATTTCCCTCTTGATTTCTTCAACAGTCGGCACACAAAGTCTTTCTCAAAACAATAAAGCACCATCCATAGATATACTAAAATCAGGGTCCAATTCGGGATTCAAATCAATCTTCTCAATCTTCTCTTTCAACTCTTGATCGGAACCTTGTAGAGCAACTATTTTGTCTCTAAGAGTGGATCTTGCTGTCATAGCAGAGAGAACAAAATATGAACCTTCAAAAACAACTTCCAAACCAAAACCTTCAATCGAAGACAACAAAGGTTGACTCAAAGCATTCAAGTCTAGAACTTTCTTTTGACTTTTTCTGCTAAGCATCAGCAACAACATTAGCCTTACATGGGTGATATTGGATGTCACAGTCCTAATCAGAGACCAATTCTAGCCATCTCCTTTGTCTCATATTCAACCCCTTCTGAGTGAAGAAGTACTTCAAACTCTTATGATCTGTGAAGATAGGATCTTCTCACCATACAGGTAATGTCTCCAAATCTTCAACGCAAAGACAACGGTGGCAAGCTCTAAATCATGAGTGGGGTAGTTCCGCTCATAATGCTTCAATTGCCGAGAGGCATATGCCACTACCTTACCATGTTGCATCAACACGCAACCTAAACCAATCTTGGAAGCATCAGTGTAGACTGTCAAACCACCGGAACTATCAGGTATAGTCAAAACCGGAGCACTTGTCAATCTAACTTTCAGCTCTTCGAAATTCTTCTCATAAGCTTCGGTCCACACAAACTTCTCTTCCTTTCTAGTTAGCTTAGTCATAGGAGCAGCCAACCTATAAAGTTCTCAATAAACCTTCTGTAGTATCCCACCAATCCAAGGAAACTTCTTATCTCAGTCATAGTCTTCAGTCTTTCCCAATCGGCAACTGCTTGCACCTTTTCAGGATCAACACAAATACCTTCGGCTGAAACTACATGGTCGAGAAATACTACACTTGAGAGCCAAAAGTCACACTTGCTAAACTTAGCATAGAGCTTCTTTTCTCTCAACCTTTGCAATGTGAAATTTAGGTGTTTCACATGCTCTTCTTCATTCTTCGAATAGATCAAGATGTCATCAATGAAGACGATCACAAACTTATCAGGCACATCATGAAATACTCGGTTCATGAGATCCATGAACACAGCAGTAGCATTAGTTAAACCAAAAGGCATAACTCTAAACTCATAATGTCCATATCTTGTTCTAAACGCTATCTTGAAGATATCACTTGACTTCACTTTCAACTGATGATATCCAGACCTCAAATCAATCTTCGAGAACACGGCTGCACCTTTCAACTGATCGAAAAGATCATCAATCCAGGGCAGTGGATATCTATTCTTGACGGTCAACTTATTCAACTCCTGGTAATCAATGCATAGACGCATGCTACCGTCCTTCTTCTTCACAAACAAGACTGGAGCTCCCCAAGGTGATACACTAGGCTGTATAAAACCTCTCACTAAGAGCTCATTCAGTTGTGTTTGCAACTCTTCTAACTCGGTAGGTGCCATTCTATATACGGAGCTTTAGATAAAGGAGCAGCTCCATGAGTTAAGTCAATGGAAAACTCAACTTCTCTATCAGGGGGTAGTCCTGACAAAATATTTGGAAACACATCAGCAAAATCACAAACAACCTTGACTTCTTCAAGCTTCTTTCCTTCCTTGACCTTGCTTCCAGGTGAAGCACTTTCCACTAATGCACGGACTTGCATCAATGTGGTCAAAGTCTTCTTACTAATCCTTCCCTTCTCACCTTGGAACTCAAAAACTGAATTCTCACTCAATTGAAACTGAATTCTTTTCGAAGAACACAAGATTACAGCATTGTGGGATGGGTACTAATCAACAAACAACTAGATAAACACCTGGGTGTTAGGTTAGTCTTCAAAGCAAATGTAGATGAGATGAACGAATGAGATGCACCCGTATCAAACAAAACAAATGCTGGAATGGAAGCAACTAATAATGTACCTGTGACAACTTCATTACATGTATCTTGATCAACACCAGACATGCTGAACACTCTGCCAGAGGGAGGGGTAGGGACCCTTTTTACAACAGGGGCAACAGGCTGAGCAGGCTTCTTCGGACAAAAATGAGCATAATGATCGATCTGCTTGCAAAAGCAACAAATAGGGTCCTTCGGTCCAACTGGAGTCGCTACAGCAGGAGGTCTCTGAAATGCAGGTCTAGGATTAACAATCCCAGGCCTAGAAGGATGAACAACTCTTGCAGGTCTAACTCCACTAGACTGACTATGCTGGCCCACATGAGTAACACCGGAACTCTAACCAACACTCCTTGGTTGAAAGGTAGGAGTGGGATATGGTGCAGGTCTCATGAAACGACGCTCAGTGCGGTCAACATAACCAAGGTTCCTTGGCTGCCAAGGCCTCTGGACACAAACATTTTCTCTTTCCGTCTCTTCTAGCTTCTTAGAATTCTGAACCACCTGGGCATAGCTCTCAAGAAGGAGAACAGTGAGATATCGACAATTGTAGATCTTTGAAAAACTTCTTTGCCTTAGCATTGTTAGGCTTGATAGAATCAGGGGCGAAAAAGAATAGTTCCTCAAATTTCTACTGGTAGTCCAGCACAGATAACGCCTTGAACTAATGCCATGAATTCTGCTTCCTTGGCATCCTTAACAGCTTCGGGAAAGTAGTTCTTACTGATAGACTCTTTGAACACTTCCCAAGAAACAACACCTGAATGAAGGTCTTCAAGGATGGGTTGAGTAGAAGTCCACCATGCATCTGCTTCATGCTGAAGCTTTTGCTCAGCGAAGAGAACTTTCTGGGCATCCGAACACTGCAAGTTCCGGAAGGCCTTCTCTAATTCCCTCAATCATTTATTAGGAAATAGAGTATCCTTGGTTACACCGGTGAACGACGGTACTTGCAATTTCAGAAAACTTTCCATCAACCTAGTATACGGGGTCCTAGTGAACCTCTCCACATACGGGGCTACTACATTCGGGTTCCCTCGCCATGAAGTGCCATGAAGCCCGTCATCATCTGATTAAACTGGGCTGCCTACTGCTGCATCATATTAGTCATGATGCTAGTGATATCTCTGAAACTCCCAATATCTGGGGCGTTAGGAATGCCATTAGCGGTATGAATATTCTCTTGGGTTTTCTGGTTAGAACCCCTAGCAGGCACTTCTTCATTACCGGTGCTACCGGAATCGATAAGACGATTTCTAAGGAGGACCATTCTGCAAAACCAAAGATAACAACACCGAAATTCGAAGATCCATCAATAACCACTTGACCATATGATTAGAATGCTTAAATCATACATAGAATCATCAATATAGTAAGCAAACAATCAAACATTGGTCAAAAATCCAAAATTTCCACCAAAACCCAGCATTACACTTTTAGTTAGCAGTTGGTCGACTGGTCAGTCGACCAAGCTCAAACAACATACGAATTTAGCTTGTAAACTTCATTTTTCCATTTCAAACTCATTTCTAACTCATTTCTCTTGTGGGAGGGCTCTCGAGAACAATCTTGCAAGTGTTTTCAAAGGGATTCCAAGTGGTTTAGATTCAACAACATCAAGACAATACACATTGGACATCAAAGTAAGGTAATCACTATTCATCATCTTCTCAAGTTGGTTTCTCCACTTAGATTTCTTGAAATACCATGTTTAACTTGTTGTTCTAGGTTAGAAACATGTTCATGCATGTTTAGTAACATAATCCCATAGTTTCCATGAAAAAACAAACCTTAAACATCAAGCAAACACAAAAACAACAACTTGCTTTCGCTAATGCAACCGAAATCCCCAAATTTAGTAAAATTCCGATTACTCTCAAACCGCTAGGAGTTTTAACATCAAATCAGTTTCTATATGCTCCAAATGATATGCTAGAGGTACTCAAGCAATTCATTTCAACCAATTTCAACGTTTTCAAAAATCCCCAATTTCCTTCTTTCTAGCTTGCTGAATTTTTCGCTTTAGGCTGCGATTTCGAGGGGTTTCCTTCAATTAAACTTCATAATCATGCAATTCAAGGTATTATGCACATGCTAGTATGTTCAATTTGAATTACCCAAAAACAAAAATTTTTGAAAAATTACGAAAATGCCCTTCTTGTCTAAACTTCTTTGGTAATTCTCTGACACTGACTTGTTGATCTTTTTCTACAGGTATAGATACCATGCAGGGACAGGGATGAGGTTGAGGACGAGGTAGGCTAGTAGTAGCCAGGAGAGGTGGTGGTTAGGTGCCTATGCAGCCATGAGCGGAGGTGATAGATCGACACCGCTTCATTACTCCATTGGCGGAGTATCTCTACAAGGTGTACCTTGGACATTGCCATATAGAGTATGGACGGCTATTACAGTTGTGAGAGTTGAGGACATTTCGGATCGGATGGAGATTCGACACTATGCGATGGACACACCTATTTACAGAGGATCTACCGGTGTACCCAGAGTTAGTTCGACTATTTTACAGCAATCTGACGTCATTCGAGGAGGGTCAATGTCACATCCACCCAGCCGGTACCCTACCTGGCATACCCGAGTGTGTGATCCACAGCCCCGAAGATCAAGTATCGAGGTAATCATCCTCCCACATAGACAATAACATAATCATGAACATAAATAATCAATGTGCAAAGTATAAACGAGAGATCCAAATAAGGGAGGAGTAAAGTCATATATCATCAGAGTACGAAAGGTAACAAAAATGTCAATATCATAAAGTAAAGTGAGGCGGAAATCTCACTCTCTACCAACAGCAGAAAAGTAGTTCCAAAAAGAAAGGAAAAGAGATCAAAACTAATCCCAATAACAAGTACAGTGAGTAACTAAATCGTTCTCAATCTTATAGAGAACATCTCTATAAGTATAAATCTCAAAAATAGCACAAGGGCGCTTCCACTCTATCGACGGACTAAGCATTGTGTGCATCATGACCACCAGCGGAATCTTCAATGTAATCGTCGTAACCGCAATCACCTTCTTGGAGATATGTCTCCTCTCCTTGCGCTTCTTCATACGAGCAGTCATAATACTCTGAGCCTGTAGAGAAATCTAACAATACATAGCACAAAAGGAGTGAGTTTCAAAAGAAACCTAGTAAGGCAGTTAATCCATAATAACATAAATAGCAGGATTTCAAAGCAAAGTAAGATGCAATGTGACATGAAACATATGATGCATTATGATTCTAACTCTATGCATGCTGGTCTCTATTGGCAGACATGCTTTAAGTCATAGCACCGTACTTCTTTAGGAAGGTCTCATCACACAACACCGTTTGGTAGTGGGTCCGGCATCCCTCGGAACATTCCATGGCTGGGGTTTAGGTCACCGCTCTCTCACATCACCATTGGTCTAAGTACTGGCGCATGTCAAAGTTGAAGCCTAGCCAAATGCGAGTCTTCTACTTAGTTACATCAATTCAGCTCCAGATACGTCCATTCCTCACCCCTGGCGATCTTTTCCGGTATCCTTCACACTAGAGCCCTCATAGTCCCTAACTACGGACTCATCAACCCTATTGGTTATCCACATATGGTAAACGGGAAGCTCTCATGTCCCCTCACGGGTTGGTTACCGGTCTTGAGCGCCCATGAGCCCAAGTCTATCCATATGCAACCCTACCAATGAATGGCCTCTTTCAAGTATCCACAATGTGATCCATGTCCTCTCATGGATTGGTTACCAGTCTTGAGCGCCCATGAGTCCCCATTGCTACCACGGGTTGTTCGGTCTCAATACCCTTCCGACTAGGGTCTGATATAACGGGACATCCTAGCCAAACATTTCTAGACTGTCCTAGGTATGACAACCAACAGTTTAGGAAGGTGTCAAAGGGCATCTCCGGAAACATCCCATAATATTCCCATTGATATCCAAGGACAGAAGTGTCAAAAGGACACCTCCCCTTTCCAAACCATACCTAAGCATTCACAACCTTGAATCAATCATATCACAAATATGGTAACTCCTCATATGGAAAGTAATCAAGAACATGATCCAACTTGTATATAATTGGCAATTAAATCATACATGAACTAATTAACATAAACAAGTAATGCTACTGTAGTTAGAGTGCTTGCATCAGTAGTACGTCAATATAAGAATCTATTTATCAAAGATTTAATATGGAAACTAAATCATGCAATCTATGTAATTAAAGAAATAACTATCCTTACCTTAAATAACTCACAAAGGATCTTGAGAACCAAGGAAGATATTGTCTAAACTTGGAAAGGAATCCTAGATAGTGTACATACCTTATTAGGGAAGATCTCCAGAAGATAGGAATCAAATCAACCAAAAATAAACCAAAACAGAGGCTACTGTCTTCATTGGTCGATTGATTGGTCTACTGACTCAATCGACCAACAGAGTCAGTGATAGATAAAATTAGAGATTTTTTATTCAAAATCCGAACTTTGTGATTCAAAATGACACCAAACAAGAGGGAATATGCAATGATAGTGTATTGGTCTATAGAGGACTTCAAAACCCTAATAACATCAAGTTTTCAAGTCACAAAATAGGAAACAAAAACTTACCATAAATAAGTCAATAAAGGTTCTTGGAGAAATCATGGACGAGAAACTATAGAATGATGGATTACTAATTTGATAAAGAATTCATGAAAAGCATGTATAGATCTTCTAGAAAAATAGATCTAAGATTGAAGAACTTTGAATCTAAAAAGGAAAGAAGATGGAGACATAGATTCCTTTCAAAAGCAAGTGATGATCTTGATGAAGATCATCCATCAAGCTTTAAATCCTTAGGAAAAGAGAGAAGATGAGTAGAGTGATGGTTGCAACAGAGATGCAACATCAACTCTACTATTCTCAAACAGAAAAGGAAAGAAAAACTATAGAGAATCAAAGATAGAGAAGAGAGGAGGATGATCACATACATTGTGATGCAAAAGCAAGAGATTTGACGAAGATCCGACAAGAAAACCACCAAGGATGTAGAGGAGATGACTTGAAGAGAGCTCTGGTTCGTTCCAGGAAGTTTTGAGGCACAAAAGACGAATTAGACTAGAAGTTGGGCTTAAATACAGAAGCCAAGACCTAATTCAACAAAACAGATCCCATTGGTCGATTGATTGGTCGATTGGTCCAGTCAACCAAGCAGTCGACCAATCACGACAGCAAGTCCAAAATAGGGAATTGAAGGCTTAGATCAAATCCAAACTTGAAGGGGTTTTGCACACACACCAAGTGGCTTACCTAGTATGCAGAATTGCCTTCGAACCAAGTCAAAGAGTACTCCATGTCCATCAACTAATTCCATCTTCATCGGGTGGCAGTTTCCTTTTCAGTCCTGAACAAGTTTCCATAAATGGAACATTGTCATAAACACTCATGGATTCTAAGCCAAGCACCAAGTCTTCCATTGAGATGGCCCATAGTTGACTTCTTGCTTTAGTTTGGGTTGTCGGACTTACAAACAACAGGGTTTCTGGGTCAAGGTTAGGGCTGGGTTTCACAGATAGGGTGGTAAGTTGGAGTTAGTGGTAGCGAGTCAGATCAGAGGGACTCAGATCAGATTTTCTACACACACACTAGCAGAGATCTTTGGGGTACCTCATTACCCGCATGCATGTGTGTAGATATCAGGAGGTGAGGAGTTCAACAGACACTTACTTCCTTACGAGTTGCATGAGATCTGTACTACACTATGGGATGATCATCGGTGTTATCGTCCTAGGATCAGTGGTGAGATGATTCCATCGGCTAGGATCATTGGCCGAATCATAGGTAGGAACATCATACCGAGGGCAAGACATCACCATTTGGTGTCCGTGATGGATGCCTTGCTCATTTATCGGATCTATATGGGATTCGAGATCGATTTGGCATACATTGTACAGAATGTCATGATCGACATAGTCGAGCACCTGAGTATTAGGAATCTTTGTTTTGGGCACCTATTGACACGTATCTTCAGGTACTTTGAAATGGGATTTGATGATGAGGAGAGGGCAACTCGAGGTATGGGATATTCCATTGGTGCGAGGTCCATTGCACTGATGCAGTTAGATCAGGTTGAGAGGTCTCCAGGTCTAGAGGATGAGTTTGAGTCTGAGTATGAAGACGAGGATATTCTGGCAATTGAGGGACATGTTGCTTTAGATTTAGACGATCAGGATGGAGAGGATGCAGAGATGCATGATGCTGGTCAGGATGATCAGGGGATTCCTGCACCACACTTTGAGGTAGGGGGCCCATCACATGCCGCTCCAGAGACACCTAACTTATATGCTCAGAGGCTTTCCATGACTTCCATGCTGTAGAGGATGGAGGTCAGGCATGAGCAAATGTATGAGAGGATAGAGTTGAGACAAACGCAGATAGAGTCCAGACAGGAGTAGATGCAGTCCCATCTCACTCAGATTTCCAACGATGTCAGGGCACTTAGAGATCAGAGGCGGTCTCCTAGATAGAAATATTGTACTAGGATTTCAATTATGCTTTTCATATGTAACTTGATGTAAAACTTTCTTAAGTTAATGAAATTCCCTTTTGTTTCACTTTATTATTGTGCATTATTCACTTTCTTTTTATTTCATTAAATGATGCTTGTTAAATCATAGTTATGGTATATTATTCAACAATTCACTTAGGCTTCATTAATTAAATTTCTAGTCCAAGTTATTTATTACTCACTCTAAGAATATAGGAGCCACTTATGGATCTATGACTCGGGAATGTTCCGTTATCATTTCAGTGGTTGGGGTTTCACTTGAACTTGGGCTCTGATACCACTTTGTCACATCCACCCAGCCGGCACCCTACCTGGCATATCCAGGTATGTGATCCATAGTCCCAAGGATCAAGTACCGAGCTGTCACATCCTCCCAGCCAGTACCCTAACTGGCATACCCGAGAGTGTGATCCACAGCCCCGAAGATCAAGTATCGAGGAAATCATCCTCCCACATAATCAATAACATAATCATAAATAGGAAAAAAAAATCAAGGTTTAATATTATAAACAAGGTTCAAAACAAGAAATGAATAAACAATATAATCAGAGTGCAGAAAAATGATACCAGATATCTGTAGATATCAAAAGAAGTAAAGTGAGGCGGAAACTCACTCCACAAATACAGTGGAACATAGTATGTAAGTCTAAAAGGAATAACAACTAAATCAAAGGAACTAAGAAAGATAAACTAAACATAAGAGTCTTCTATCCTATAGATGACATCTTCAAAATAGTGGACTTCATCAATCCAGTTGAGATGTTCCAATTCCACGTTGCCTTTAATCATGGTACGCAACTTGATCAACTGAGGGATCATCAGAGTAATCTTGATTGTCGCCAACACCTTGCATGTAGTACACTTCATCGGCTTGCACTTCAATGTATGGTTCTTCATAATATTCACTACCTGTAGAATAATCTAACAAAACAATGTACAAAAAGGAATGAGTTTCGAAGAAACTCAGTAAGGTAGTTAATCCATAACAACATAAATAACATGTGGCAAAACATAACAAGATGCAATGCAGTATAAAAAAGATAATGTATGTATGCATCTAAACTCTATGTATGCTGGTCTCTATTGGCAGACATGCTTTAAGTCATAGCACCATACTTCTTTGGGTAGGTCACACGTACGGCTCCGGTTGGTAGTGGGTCTGGCATCCCTCTCGGACATTTCATGGCTGGGGGTTAAGTCATCTCTCTTTCACATCACCATTTGGTCTAAGTACTGGTGCATGTTAGGGTAAAACCTAGCCCAATGCAAGTCATCTACTCAGTTACATCAACTCAGGTCTAGATACTTCCATTCCTCCCCTCTCAGGATCCTTTCCAGTATCCTTTCCACTAGAGTCAGCGTATCCGACTCTCTCAAATACGGACTCATCAACCCTATTGGTTATCCACATATGGTAAACGGGAAGCTATCATGTCCTCTCACGGATATAACTCACCGGTCTCGAGCGCCCATGAGCCCAAGTCTAACCATATGCAACCCTCCAATACATGGCCCCCACAATGTTATTCCCGTCCTCTCACGGGTTGGTTACCGGTCTTGAGCCCCCGTGAGTCCCCATTGCTGCCACGAGTCGTTCGGTCTCAATACCCTTCCGATTTCGCTCTGATATAACGGGGACATCCTAGCCAAACACTGCTAGACAGTCCTAGGTATGTCAATCAATAATTCGGGAAAGCGTCGATGGGCAACCCCGGAAACATCCCATACTATTTCCGATAATGCCCAAGGACAGAAGTGTCAAAAGAACACCTCTCAATCCCAAATCATACCTAATCAGACACAATCTCAGATCAGACATGACATACACAATCAATAGTTCATCATATACAAGAGAGTATACAGTCATGATCTAATCTTTAAACAATATAGTAATAAGCAATTCACATAAGCTTAAATGATAAAAGAAAACATAAGCAAGTGCTACTGTTCTCACAGTAGTAAATCAGAAATATAAAGTATAACAACGGTAGGTAAACTCATAGTTTCATAAGGTAGAAACCAGAGAGTATGCGATCTATGTAATTAAAGAATAACAGTCCTTACCTTCTAACTCGTAAAGGAACTTAGGGAATCAAGTAAGACCTTGACTAAACCTGAGAAGAAAGTCTTAAACAATTGTATACAACATGTTAGGAAAGATACATAGAAGGAAAGATCTCAAATCAATCAAAACAGACCAAGAATGAGGTTGCTGTACTCATTGGTCAATTGATTGGTCTATTGACCCAGTAGACCAATTGTCACATCCCGCCCTAAATCCACCCAGGGGGTACCCTATCTGGGTTACTCGGGAGTGATCCACAGCCCAACAGATCCAGTTTAGGAACGATCATATCCACTTATCACAATAATATAATCAAAAGCAAGAACAATTTATAGTATTCAAGTAATCTAATAATAAAAGTTAAGAAATGATCACAGAAGGATCACAACGAACATCAAAGTGCGGAATAACAAGTACCAAATCAAAAGACAACTGTGCGGAAGGTAGATCGAAATAAGGTAAAGGTTACAACCAAATCTCCAAAGAAGGAAAATAAAAAGGTAAGCAACTAAGTTACAGTTTCTTCTAACTTATACAATGTCTCCTCAATAACATAATCATAAGAAACTAAGCCAGGCCGGATCTACTCCTGACAAATATGAGTCTTGAACTGATAGCCTTCACCGATGTAGTCACCGTAGCCAAAGTGGTATGAGTCACCAACTTAGTCCTCAAAGTGTTGACCGTCACAGTCAACAAGAGGAGTACCTGCAGAAAAGTCTAACAAAATATGTTGCAAAAAGGAGTGAGTTCAAAAGAACTCAGCAAGGAAAGTTATTCCATAATACATAAGCCATATGATATCAATCATGAACTGATGCAGATGATATGAGACATAAGATGCAAATATGATTCTAACTCTAAGTATGCTGGTCTCTATGGTAGACATGCTTTAAGTCATAGCACCATACTTCTTTAGGTAGTCTCAGTCCACTCATCACCGGGGGAAGTTGGGTCCTGCATCCCTCTCGGACAAATCCATGGTTGGGGGTTTCGGTCACCACTCTCTCACATCACCATTTGGTCTAAGTATTGGCGCATGTCAAAGTAAAGCCTAGCCCAATGCAAGTCATCTACTTAGTCATATCATGTCAGTTCCAGATACGTCCATTCCTCCCCTCTCGAGATCCTTTCCGGTATCCTTCACACTAGAGTCACGGATATTACTCACCGGACTCATCAACCCTATTGGTCATCCACAAATGGTAAACGGGAAGCTCTCACGTCCCCTCACGGATCATTTCACCGGTCTTGAGTGCCCGTGAGCCCAAGTCTAGCCATTTGCAACCCTACCAATAAATGGCCCCTTCCGGGTATCCGCAATGCAATTTATGTCCTCTCACGGAGTGGTTACCGGTCTTGAGCGCCCACAAATCCACACTACTACCACGGGTCGTTCGGTCTCAATGCCCTTCCGATTCGGGTCTGATATGACAGGGGCATCCTAGCCATATATCTAGACAAGTCCTATGTATGTCATCCAATGATCCAGGAAAGCGTCGATGGGCATCTTCGGAGAACATCCCATACTATTCCCTCCGATGTCCAAGGACAGAAGTACCATGTAGGGCACTCCCCAATCCCAAATCATACCTAAGCAATCACATGCTTATTTCCATCCATTACATATCAACAATACATTATCATATTGAAAACATGTCATAACATCTCATAATACAAAGATATAAATTAATGACAAGAATAAGTAAACATGATAAATCAAGTAATTAAGCATGGTGTTACTTGTCATAAGGTAACTACAGTAGTCATATGATGTCTAAAATCAATTAATAAGTTAAGTCTACTAAGTTACCAACAGCAGTGTAAAAGTCATACGATCTATGTTATATGGCAATAACCATCCTTACCTCAAATTGTGAAGAAGATGATCCGAAGTCACAAGAGAATGGTCCAATTATAGTCTTAAAACCCTAAACAAACATATATGAAGGATTAGAGAAGAAATCAAAACAATCGGAGATCGAACGGATCAAAACCGGGCAAAAGTTTCGACAAGAACCTTGTTGGTTGATACATTGGGTTGATGGTATTGACCAATAGTATCGACCAACGAGTCTTGGACAAAGAAATGGGATTTTTGGGTTTTGGCTCAAAATGGGTCTTCCGGGTCTCGGATCGATATGAAACTTGGAGGGATGCTTAAGAACAGTAGCAGGAGACTACGTAGAAAGAATTAACATGATCCAATGGTCGGATTGAAAACCCCCAATTTGAGGTCCTAGGTTCAAACTTGCAAGACCCATGTTCTTCAATGAAAACCATTACAATTGCAAGAGAACTTAGGAATTTAATCAATAGAATGATGAGCAGCAGAATATAGACAATTACTAACATATAATCAGACCTAATTGAAAGAGAAAATCAGATTAAGAGATGAATTCATGTTGTAAAGAAGAGGAAAATCAAAATAAGAAAGCAAGAACATCATGTATGAGAATCATAGCATGGAAAGAATGAAGAGAGGTTTAATCAACCCAAGAGAGCTTGTAGAAGAGGTGGTTGCAAGGTTGCAACACCTTCTCCACGAACTCAGTAGCAAGAACAAGATGAGGTAGAAGTAGATTAGAGAGAGAGTGAGAGATTACATACCTTGGAGAAGAGATTAGAGAAGAGAAACAATGATTCTTGTAGAAGATCATCACCCAAGCCAAGGAGGAGGCTTAGAGGAGCTTTCCCACGTTCTCAGATGTTGAAATGAGTGAAATAATGATTTAGGTTCAAGGTTTCACTTAAAAGGACAAAGGAATATCCAAACAGCATCTTTTTCACGATTCGGGCTTGTTTTGGTCGATACCTTTGGTTGATAGTATCGACCAATAGTATCGACCAACAGCAGTTTCAACAGAATTCTCAGGAATAGTTCAGCAACTTCGAACAGGGATTCGGAAGGCTATACAAGGTCAAATTGAGTGAGGTTTTCTCCTACAAGTCAATAAAGAAGCCTAGTTTCCAGAAATACCTTTGGATCAAGCATGAGAGTTCATTAGGTCTACCAACTAAGCTCACCTTCTTTGATGCGCAAGCAGGATTTGCCAGACATAGTTCAGCAACTTCGGACAGGGATTTGGAGGGCTATATGGGGTCAAATTGGGTGGGTTTTTCTCCTACAAGTCCATCAAGAAGTCTAGTTTCGGGAAATACTTTTGGATTGTGCACAGGTGTTCATTAGGTCTACCAACTAATTCACCCCTCTTCGGTGCGCAGATTCAAAACTAACACTGACAACGCTCTCAAGTGAGGGGCATCATCGTCAATGTCCATGGGCTTGGGCTCCGACACCAAATCATCAACCAAAAGGGTATACAAGGACTTTTCCCACCACTTCGGGTCATTGGATCAACAGACAATACAAATTCCGGGCAGGGTCAGGGTAAGGATAAGGCCGGATATGGCCTCCTAAGGCTTTCAAGGATAACAACATTGAAATCAAGGTCCAACTTCAAGGTCTAACATTAAACAAGTCTTTCTTTATCCCAAAACAAATAGGGTATCCCGGGCTAGGTTTGGGCTGGATGTCACACCAATAGAGACAGTGGCCTTCAAGAATCAGAATTTTTAGAATAAGAAACCGAATTTGGTGGTTCAAAAGGGTACCAAATAAGGGGGAAACTATAATGGTAGCATCCTAGTATATAGAGGACATCAAACCACCAACCAAATCAAGTGTCCAAATTACAACTTAAGAACCAAAAGGTTAACCTAATTACGTTAAATCATGGATCATGAAGAAAACATAGTATGATCAAGGATAAAGAATTAGAGGATGATAGGATACAATTCTTGTAAGGAAAATACATTAATTGGCTATTAACAGAGTCAATAACATATATCCAAGAAGTTAGGGTTTCACCCTTTTTGGCTCCCATGAAAATGTTGAGATCACAGGAGGAAAGGGAAGTACATTGTTGGCCAATAACAACAAGAAAAACTATAGAATATTAAATTTAGATCAACCTAAATATTACCCATGAGGTTTCCCTCACATGGGAGGTTAGTGAAAGGTTTCTAGAAGGATCATACAAGGGTTAGGGTTTCTAGAAATAATTGGCTAGGGTTTCAAGAATTTAACTGATTAGGGTTGAGATCATGACGATGATCATAGATCTTAAGGAATTGAATGAGATTTTGGAATAGATGGTTGCAAGAATGCAACATCTCCTTCCTTATCTCAATCAAGAACAAGGTTGAAGAAAAGAAAATCAAAGATAGAAAAGAAAAGAGATCATAAACATACCTTTGATGCAGGAGGATGAAGATCACTTGAGTGCTTGCGAGATATCAACCAAGGATGCAAGGGAATTGATTAGAACAGAGTTCTAACTCGTTCCAGAGGCTTAGGAGGTAGATGAGGCGGAGTATTCCCGAGACTAGACTTAAATAGAGTAGCCACGACCTAATTTTCAAAAACAGAATCAATTGATCGATTGATTGGTCGACTGGTTCAGTCGACCAATGAGTCAACCAATCAGAACAACCACTTCAAACAGGGAATTGAAGGCTCAGGTCAAGTCCAAACATCAAGGGGTTTTGCACACACCTAGAGTGACATACCTAGTAGGTAGAAATGCCTTCGAACCAATACAAAGAGCACTCCAAGTCCATCAACTAATCCGATCTTCATCAGGGTGTAGTTTCCATAAATGGAACAGTGACATCAACACTCATGGATTTCAATCCAGCCACCAAGTCTTCTACTGGAATGGCCCAAAGCTGACTTCTTGCCTTACTTTGGGTTGCTGGATCTACAAACAACAGGGTTTCCGGGTCAAGGTTGGGGCTGGGTTTCACATTCTCCCCCCCTTAAAGAAATTTCATCCTCGAAATGTAAAGCGTACCTGTGCTTCCAAAGAGGTGAGGAAACTTCTCCTTCATATCTTCATCCTTCTCCTAAGAGGCTTCTTCAGGGGTATGGTTCTTCCAACGAATCTTTACCAAAGGGATGGTGCGATTCTGCAATTGCTTGTCCTTCTTATCCAAAATTTTGGCTGGCTCTTCATCATAGGTGAGATCAGTAGTAAGTTCTTCAGGTGCTTGCTGTAGAATGTGTTCCGGATTCTCTATACATTTTCGGAGCATCGAAACAATGAAACACATTATGCACAGCAGCAATAGACGGAGGTAATGCCAATCGATAAGCAACAGGTCCAACCCTCTCCAAAATCTCAAAAGGTCCACTGAAACAAGGGCTAAGCTTTCCTTTAACATTGAATCTCATCACACCCTTCATTGGTGAAACCATCAAGAAAACTTTCTCTCCAACTTGAAATTCTAGATCTGTGACATCCAGCCCAAACCTAACCAGGACACCCTATTTGTTTTGGGATAAAGAAAGACTTGTTTGATATTAGACCTTAAAGTTGGACCTTGATTTCAGTGTTATTATCTTTGAAAGCCTTAAGAAGTCATGCCAGACCTTTCCCTTAGGGTAGACCTGTAATATCTGGCCTTATCCTAACCTTGACCCGGCCCGGAATCTGTTATGTTTGTGGGTCCGAAGACCCAAAGTGGGGTAAAATATACTTGTGGAACCTTTTGGTTGTTGATTTGGTGTTTGAGCCCAAGCCCTTGGACATTGACGATGATGCCCCTCACTTGAGAGCATTGTCAGTGTTAGTTTTGAATCTGCACACCGAAGAGGGGTGAATTAGTTGAAATACCTAATGAACTCCTGTGCTCAATCTGATTATATTTCCCGAAACTAGACTTCTGGATGGACCTATAGGAGAAAACCTCACTCAATTTGACCCCATATAGCCCTCCAAATCCCTGTCCAAAGTTGCTGAACTATGTCTGTCAAATCCTGCTTGCGCATCGAAGAAGGTGAGCTTAGTTTGTAGACCTAATGAACTCCCATGCTTGATCCAAAGGTATTTCTAAAAACTAGACTTCTTGATTGACTTGTAGGAGAAAAATTCACTCAATTTGACCCCGTATAGCCTTCCAAATCCCTGTTCGAAGTTGCTGAACTATTTCTGGATTTTCTGCTGAAACCTGTTACCTGTTTTGGTCGATGCCATCAACCAAGACCATCGACTAAAGTTACCCAGAATCGAGAAAAAGATGCTTTTTGGATATTCCTTCCTCTATTTAAGTGAAACCTCGAACCTAGAACGATATTTTACTCATTTCAACACCTGAGAATGTGGGAAGGCTCCTCTTAGGCTCCTCTTTGGCTTGGGTGATGATCTTCTACAATAATCATTGTCTCTTTTCTCCAACTATCATCTTCCAAGGTATGATTCTCTCTCTTGCTCTCTATTCTACTCACTTCCCTTCTTCTTTTACTGATGAGACCATGGCCAAGGTGCTGCAACCTTGCAAACACCTTGCCATGAACGTCTCTTCCCATTTATACTTGCTTTTCCTTCATTCTTGCTATGCCTCACTTACATCTTGATCCTTACATATACATTACCATGATTCCTTGCTTAACAACTTGATTTCTTATACAAAACAGAGATGTGGAGTATGATTAGTCAAATCTCTGGCTTGCAAATGATTGTAATCATGTTCCTAACCTATTCCCCAACTAATTCTCTAGCTTCCCTTTCAATTACATCAATTTCTCATGAATGCTAGGATTCTTGTCTTTAGAACATAGGACCTCAATTTGAGGGTTTTCATTTGGACCATTGGATTGTGATAATACTCGCTAGGTAGTGTTCTTACATTGTTATTAATCATCCCTCCAAGTTTCGGATCGATCCGAGCACCGGAAGACAAATTTCGGACCAAAATTCCCAAAATACACTATTCTGTCCCGAAGAGAATTTTGGTCGATCCTTTTGGTTGATACCATCGACCAAGACCATTGACCAAACTTGTTGCTGACAGCAACCTTGCTCCATTTTGATCTGTTCGACCTCCAATTTTCCCGATTTCTTTTCTAACCTTTCATTTATGTTTGTCTAGGGTCTTATTACCATCCTTGGATCATTCTTTTGAGATTGTTGGATTATCATTATCGCGACTTAAGGTAAGGACGGTTGTTACCATAACTACATAGATTATGTGATTCTTGCTTCTATGTTAGAGACTTAGTAGATTTACCTTCTTTATCGTATTTCCTATAGTATATGACTGTTATAAGTATTTCAAGTATAGTAGTGCCATGTTTACATATTCTTTTGTTATCATGATTATGTATTCTTAATAAATTCATATGTAATTGATCATGTTATGGTATGTATCTTTCTATATGATGAAATGTCATTTATGTATGAAATGATGGAATTGAGAATGTGATTGAATAGGTATGATTTGGGATTGGGGAGTGCCCTACTGGTACTTCTGTCCTTGGACATTGGAGGGAATAGTATGGGATGTTCTCCGAAGATGCCCATCGACGCTTTCCTGGATCATTGGATGACATACATAGGACTTGTCTAGATGTATGGGTAGGATGTCCCTGTCGTATCAGACCCAAATCGGAAGGGCATTGAGACCGAACGACCCGTGGTAGTGTATGGTTTGATGGGCGCTCTAGGCCGGTAACCAATCCGGTAGGGGACATAAACCATGCTACGGATACCCGAAAGGGGCCATTTATTGGTAGGGTTGCAAATGGATAAACTTGGGCTCACGGGCGCTCAAGACCGGTAACCAATCCGTGAGAGGATGTGAGAGCTTCCCGTTTACTATTTGTGGATGACCAATAGGGTTGATGAGTCCGTAATCTGGGATTACGCTGACTCTAGTGTGAAGGATACCGGAAAGGATCACCGGGGCGAGGAATGGACGTATCTGGATCTGACTTGATACGACTGAGTAGATGACTTGCATTGGGCTAGGCTTTACTGTGACATGCGCCAGTACTTATACCAAACGGTGATGTGAGAGAGCGGTGACCGATTCCCCTACAATGGTTTTTTTTAGATGACTTTACCGAACTTCCCCGGGCAGACCCAAGATATCTTGTATGATTGAGGGGGAGTGACTGACAACCCAAAGAAGTATGGTGCTATGACTTAAAGCATGTCTACCAATAGAGACTAGCATACATAGAGTTAGAATCATAATTGCATCATGTGTTTCATATCATATTGCATCATGCTATGTTTTGTATCATGTATCTATGTTATTGTGGAATAATCTGCATTGCTGAGTTCTTTTGAACTCACTCCTTTTGCAACATTTTTGTTAGATTCTACTGCAGGTACCACCACGTTGACTATGATGGTCAACACTATGAAGACTAAGTTGATGACCCATACCCCACTGGTCACGGTGTACAAGTTGATAAAGACTAGTAGTCCGAGATTGGGACTTATCCGGAGCAGCTCAGTTTTATACTTATGTGTTAGGGATGGGATATTGCCTCTTTCCCTTTTTAACCTTTTAGTTAATTTGTTAAGACCGTAGTTTAGTCTGTTCCCTTGTCATGTTGGGAACCGGTTGTAACCCTTAACTTTAGTCGATCTACCTTCTGCTATTATTATAGGATGGGTTTTCATCCCTCCTTTTTACACTTGACTGTTTATCCTTTTTGAATCATTTCTGTACTCTGATGTTATTTGTGAATCCTTCTGAGATCCTTTACTGACTTTATTATTAAATGATTTGAATACAATGAATTGTTCTTGCTTTTAATTATATTATGTGCTAAGTGGCTATGATCGTTCCTAAACTTGATCGGCGGGACCGTGATTCACTCCCCAGGTAATCCAGATAGGGTACCCCTTTGGTGGATTTAGGGCGGGATGTGACAAGATCAGTCCTTCTCTTATCAGCATAATATTTCTGTCTTGACTGAGCAGACATAATCCTTTCTCTGATCATATCGACCATCGCACTTGTAGCTTTGATCATCTCAGGACCTAAGACTTTTCTTTCACCAGTCTCAGTCCAGTAGAATGGTGTCCTACAAATATTACCATACAAAGCCTTAAACGTAGCCATGCCTATTGTTGCTTGATAACTATTGTTATAGGCAAACTCAACCAAAGTTAAGTGTTCATCCCAATTTCCACCCATATCCACCACACAAGATCTGAGCATGTCTTCCAAGGTCTGAATTGTCCGCTCAGATTGTCCATCAGACTGTGGATGATGAGCTGTACTCAAATTCAATTGGGTTCCCAAGGTCTTCTGCAGACTGTTCCAAAACCTTGAGGTAAACCTAGGATCACGATCGGAAACAATACTCATTGGCACTCCGTGCGAGCAGACCACATTGTCCACATAAAGCCTAGCTAGCTTATCCAGAGTATGAGTGATCTTCATAGGAATAAAATGGGCTGATTTGGTCAACCTATCAACAATCACCCACACCGTGTCATTGCCTTTACTTGTCCGAGGCAAGCTAGTCACGAAGTCCATAGAGATATCTTCCCACTTCCAACTAGGAATAGGAAGGGGTTGAAGTAATCTAGATGGAGGTTGATGAACGGCTTTCACACGTTGGCAAGTCTCACACTTGGCAACAAAATTATCAACATCGGCCTTCAAACCAATCCACCAAAAATGTTCCTTCAAGTCCTTGTACATCTTGGTGCTTCCAGGGTGTACTGTAAAGATCGACTGGTGTGCTTCCTTCAATATTTCCTTCTTAACTTCCCCATTTGCCTGCACACACAATCTACCTCTAAACAATAAAGCACCATCCATGGATATACCAAAGTCGGGATCCGACTCAGGATTTGAAGAAATCTTCTCCACTTTATCCTTAAGTTCTTGATCAGAACTCTGCAAGGCAACAATCTTATCTCTAAGACCAAATCTTGCTGTCATGGCAGAAAGAACAGAATCAGAATTCTCAGGGACAACTTCCAAATCAAAACTTTCAATAGAAGACAACAATGGTACACTCAAAGTATTCAGATCCAAAGTCTTCTTATGAATCTTCCTACTAAGAGCATCCGCAACAACATTTGCCTTCCCAGGGTGATATTGAATATCACAATCATAATCAGAAACTAGTTCCAACCATCTTCTTTGCCTCATGTTCAACTCCTTTTGGGTAAAGAAGTACTTCAAACTCTTATGATCCATGAAAATGGCAATCTTCTCACCGTAGAGGTAATGTCTCCAAATCTTTAAAGCAAAAACCACCGCAGCAAGCTCTAGATCGTGAGTGGGGTAATTCCGCTCATAATGTTTCAATTGCCGAGAAGCATAGGCTATGACCTTACCATGCTGCATCAGTGCACAACCCAAACCAATCATTGACGCATCAGTATAGACTGTTAGACCTTCGGAACTATCAGGTATAGTCAAAATAGGGGCACTTGTCAATCTATCCTTCAACTCTTGGAAATTCTTCTCATAAGCGTCAGACCAAACAAACTTCTCTTCTTTCTTGGTTAACTTAGTCATAGGAGTAGCCAACCAAGAAAAATTCTCAATAAATCTTCTGTAGTAACCCTCCAATCCAAGGAAACTTCTTATTTCCGTAACCGTCTTCGGTCTTTCCCAATCAGCCACTGCTTGGACTTTCTCAAGATCAACACGAATACCTTCAGCTGAAACCACATGGCCGAGGAATACTACACTCTTGAGCTAGAAATCACACTTGCTAAACTTGGCATATAGCTTCTTTTCTCACAGTCTTCACAAGATGAAATCTAGATGCATTGCATGCTCTTCTTCACTCTTCGAATAAATTAGGATATCGTCAATGAAGACGATCACAAACTTATCGAGCACATCGTGAAAGACTCGGTTCATGAGGTCCATCAACACTGCAGGAGCATTAGTCAATCCGAAAGGTATGACTCTAAACTCATAATGGCCGTACCTTATTCGGAAAGCTGTCTTGAAGATATCACTAGGCTTCACTTTCAACTGGTGATATCCAAATCTCAAGTCAATCTTCGAGAATATAGCTGCACCCTTCAACTGATCGAAGAGATCATCAATTATGGGCAGCAGGTATCTATTCTTGATGGTCAGCTTATTCAACTCACGATAGTCGATGCACAGACGCATACTACCATCCTTCTTCTTGACGAACAAAACCGGAGCTCCCCAAGGTGACACACTAGGTTGTACGAAACCTCTATCAATGAGCTCATTCAACTGGTTTTGTAACTCCTTTAGCTCAGTAGGAGCCATCCTATACGGAGCCTTAGATACCAGAGCGGCACCAGGGATGAGATCAATAGAAAACTCAACATCCCTATCTGGAGGCCCTCCCGATAGATCATCAGGGAAGACATCAACAAAGTCACAGACAATCATGACTTTGTAAACTATATTCTCCACTTTACTCTTTCCTTCAGATGAAGCATCATCTACTAGGGCATAGATTTGCATCAGTGCAGACAGTATCTTCCTACAAACCCTTCTTTTCTCACCTTGAAATTCAAAAACCGGACTTGTCACATCCACCCAGCCGGTACCCCATTTGGAATACTCGGGATGTGATCCACAGTCCAAGGATCAATGATCTGAGGTCCATGCCTCCCACATACAGGGTAACACAATCATGAACAGTAATAATCAATGGTAAAAACAGTTAATACTAAATATCATGAATAAGATAAGACTAAATAAATCAGAGTGCGGAAGGCAATAACATTAAAGCATAATCATAAGGGTGAGAGAAGGTATGATAACCACTCTCTCAGAACAGCGGAAAAGAAGTGTGATAACGTCAAATACATGTCTAAGTGTCAAAAGATAAACTCAAAGATAAGTTAGTTACAAGACCAATGGTTCCACAAATACACCAGGGGAATGGGGCACTATGCTAGGGTTTCTTCTATACTAATAGTAGTCTCCTCAACAGTACGGATGAAGTAAACCCAGCGCTGCCGCTCCCGCACAACTGTGGGGCTAACCCTTGTGCGAATAATAATCCTCCTCGGCTCCAATATACGAATCCTCACCGACGCCACTACCCGGAGGGTAGTATGTGGAATCATAGTCCGCCTCATAGGAGGTGCCATCGTAATCTTCGGTACCTGGAATGTAATCTAAAACATTTGCACAAAAGGAATGAGTTCGAAGAGCTCAGCAAGGAAGTTATTCCATAATTAGAAATCATACACATTCAGAACATATAATAATGCAATATGATATGGAACATATGATGCAGATATGAGCCTAAGTCTATGAATGCTAGTCTCTAAGGTAGACATGCTTTAAGTCATAGCACCGTACTTCTCTGGGTCGTCAGTCACTCTCCCATTTCCATATCTTGGGAATGCCCGGGGAAAATCGGTAAAGTCATCAAAACCATGGTAAGGGGAATCGGTCACCGCTCTCTCATCACCATTTGGTCAAGTATCGGCGCATGTCACAAGAAAGCCTAGCCCAATGCAAGTCATCTACTCGATCGGTCAAGTCGATTCAGATACGTCCATTCCTCCCCCCGGCGATCCTTTCCGGTATCCTTCACACTAGAGTCAGCGAAATCCCGGATTTCGGACTCATCAACCCTATTGGTCATCCACATATAGTAAACGGGAAGCTCTCACGTCCTCTCACGGATTGGTTACTAGTCTTGAGCGCCCGTGAGCCCAAGTCTATCCATATGCAACTCTACCAATAAATGGCCCCTTTCAGGTATCCGTAGCATGGTTTATGTCCCCTACCGGATTGGCTACCGGCCTAGAGCGCCCATCCAACCATACACTACCACGGGTTGTTCGGTCTCAATGCCCTTCCGATTCGGGTCTGACACGACAAGGATGAACCTAGCCACACAACTAGACACTCCTATGTATGTCATCCAATAACTCGGGAGAGTGTCGATAGGCACCATCGGAGAATATCCCATACTATTCCCTCCGATGCCCAAGGACAGAAGTGTCGATAGGACACCCTCCAATCCCAAGTCATACGTAAGCAATCACACATCGATCTCATCATTTCTCATGCATCCAATGCATATTCATAATAGTACTCAAATCATGATATTGAAACGAATCATTATAAACATAAGCAAATCAAAATGATAGAGTAACACAACAATTGTATAAAGATTTAAATATTACTGTTCCAACACATATGTATCAAGATATCATAATGATTGAAAGAAATTTAGGGACTTCATTCTTTGAATAAAGCATAGTTCAATATTTGATGACTTATATGTTTATGGATATAACCATCCTTACCTTGGATGAGTTGATGATGAATTGAGAATACCAAGAATAGTCCAATAGAAGTGTTAAAGGCCCTAAACAAACATCAATAATAAGTTAGAAAAGAAGTCGGGAAGATCGGATGTCATTCGAGTCAAAAGCGACCAAGGTTGTTTGTCAACAAACAACTTTGGTCGATGGTTTTGGTCGATGGTATCGACCAAAATGATCGACCAAAATAGTCCTCGAGGCGAGATAGTGGATTTTGGGGATTTTGGTCCGAAATGAGTCTTCCGGTGTTGGGATCAATCTGGAACTTGGAGGCATACTTAACAACAGTAGTAGGACACTATAAATCAAGGAATTAACCCAATCCAACGGTCTAATTAAAAAGCCCCAATTTGAGCTATCAAGTTCAAGTGATAAACATCATGGCATGAGTTGGAATTGATTGCATTGATGAGGAATAGCATGCAATAGTTAGAGGAACTAATAGAAATTCGATTGGAATCATATGGCAATGTTAAACATGAACATAACACACTTTATAGCTCAGTTTGATATCAAATGGTATGATGTTAATAGGTAAAGCATGGAATACATATGCTAGGCATGAGATATAAGCATTAGCATCAATGAATGGCTAAGGGAATCATGGATTGAGCATGAGTAGGCACTTGGAGTGGTGGTTACAAGGTTGCAGCACCATTCCAAATGTCCCATCAGCAAGATGACAATAGAAAGGAGTAGAAAATGGTAGGGTAGAGAGTGGAATGAAGAGTCTTACCTTAGTGTAGAAGATGAATGCAAGAATCAATGATAAACTAAGTGTCTTTGATGAGATACCCTTCACACTAACCAAGGAGCTGCTTTGGGAAGCTCTCCCCACGTTCCCAGTGTGAGAAAAATGATTGCAAAAGGCTCAAGGCTCGAGGTCATATTAAATAGAAAAGGAATATTCCATGGAATCATTAACTTGGCAGACTGGGACATTTTGGTCGATGCTTTTGGTCGATGGTATCGACCAAAATGATCGACCAAGATGATTTCAGCAGAAAACTCAGGTTTAGAACAGCAACTTCAAGTAGGGATTTGAAAGGCTATACAAGGTCAAATTGAGTGAGGTTTTCTTCCACAATTCAATCAAGAAGTCTAGTTTCGGGGAATACCTTCGGATTGTGTACAGGAGGTCATTTGGTACATCAACCATATTAATCTTCTCCGATGCGCAGACTTTCCTTAAACACTGACAATGCATTTAAGCAAGGGGTATCATTGTCAATGTCCATGGGCTTGGTCTCCGAATCATGATCATCAATCAGGATGGTCCATAGATCTCTTCTTCCACCGCTTCGGGTCCTCGGACCTGAATACAACAGTGGATCCGGGTCAGGGTCAAGGTTAGAATAGGGCTGGATATTACAGGACTTCCACAAATATGGAACTGAATCTTCCTTGAGGAACAAAGAAACACAGCTTTGTGGGCTGTCAACCAGTCAATTCCCAAAATGACATCAAAGTCCTTCATATCAAGAAGTACTGAATTGGCTTCCAAGTTCTTCTCACTAATTAACATAGGACATTTAACTAACCCTTTATCTAGTTTCACAACAGGACCAGTAGGTGTACTAATCAATAAGCAACTAGATAATTTCTCAGGGATTAGGTCAGTCTTCTTGATGAATGCAGATGATATGAACAAATGAGATGCACCAATATCAAATAAAACAAATGCAGGAATAGAAGCGACTGACAATGTACCTGTGATCACATCATGGCTCGCATCTTGCTCAGTACTGGAGATACTGAACACTCTACCAGAGGGAGGAGCAGGGGCACTCTTCACCACTGGGGCAGGCTTCTTCGAACATTCACGAGCAAAATGACCAGTCTGCTTACAGTAAAAGCAAACAGGGTTGCTAAGTCCTACTGAAGTAGCCGCAACATGGGGCTTCTGAACCAATGGCCTTGGATTCGCATTCACTGGCCTAGCACTTGCATTCACTGGTTGTCGATTCCTGCCATACTGTCTAAACTGGCCGGGCTGCTGAAAACCAGGGCTCTGACCTACACTCCTAGGCTAAAAAGCAGGAGTGGGATAGGGTGTAGGTCTCACAAAATGCCGATCATTACGATCCACCAAACCAGAATTCCTGGGGTGCCAGGGCCTTTGCACACGTGCATTCTCCTTCTCAATTTCTTCCAAGTTCTTCAAGTTCTGCACCACTTGGGCATAGCTCACTATAGGCTGGACAGTGAGGTAAGCTTTAATGGTAGGGCGCAATCCTTTAAAGAATTTCTTCGCTTTGGCAAGATCAAGCTTCAAAGAATCAGGAGCAAAGAAATGAAGCTCCTCGAACTTCTGTTGGTACTCCAACACAGACAAAGATCCTTGCGCGAAAACCATAAACTCAGCTTCTTTCGCATCCTTCACCGCCTCAGGGAAATAATTCATGTAGAAAGCTTCCTTGAACAAATCCCAAGTTACAACACCCGCATGCAAACCTTCCAGAACAGGCGGAGTGGAGGTCCACCAAGCGTCAGCTTCATGTTGCAACTTCTGTTCAGCAAACTGAATCTTCTGGGCTTCAGTACATTGCAAATGATAAAAAGCCTTCTCCAACTCACGAAGCCACTTATTAGGAAACAAGAGGTCCTTGGTAATTCCAGTGAAACTGGGCACTTGCATCTTCAAAAAACTCTCCATCAAGCTAGTATGAGGAGTTCCAGCCAAACCTCCCGTATTCGGGACAACAGTATGAAGATTCCCATTAACACCTGCATGAGTCTCATTATGCAGAGTCATGAAACCGGTCATCATCTGGTTAAACTGGGCTGCTTGCTGCTGCATCATATTACCCATAATATTGGCAATATCACGAAAGCTTCCAACATTCGGGGCATTGGGTATGTCATGGGTACCCTGATCACCAGTATTGGTCCGCTGATCATGACCATCTTCAAGTATCTCATCACGACCATGACCACTAGATTCCCCACGTCCACTTCTTAGAGTAACCATTCTGCAAAAACTGAGAACATCAAAATACTGAATTTTGAAGTTTCAACACAATTCACAAGTCCAAATGATTTGAAAATTTAAATCATGCTTAAATACATCCATATAGTCATCCAACAACAAACCATAGGGCAAAAATCACATTTTCCTAAAATCCAACAGAAAATGAGTTCACTGGGTCCATTGGTCTATTGATTGGTCAACTGGTCCAGTCGACCAATGAGTCGACCAATGCTCACAGAATACGAAAATTCGCATTATAAGCCTCATTTTCACATTCCAACTTCATTCTAACTTCTTCCAACAGTGAGAGAGCTCTGGAGAAAGACTCCAAAGGTTCTTCCAAGTATTCTTGAGGTCATTTGGTGCTTCAACAACAACACAACAACCTACATTCATCTTACACAAGGTAAATCCATCATTTTCTCTTCCATTTGCATCTTCTCATGCTTGCATTTCAACAAAATCCATGTTTTACCTGTATCCAATGTTAGAAATCATGTTTAGGAATACTTAGAAACATATTCCCAAGGTTTTAAACACAATGCCATGCATAGACAACAAGTTCTAACACATTCATGCACTTCTCGCAAAGTTTTCGTACCGAAATCGTTAACTTTAGAAAAATTTCGTTTTCTCACAAACCGCTTGGAGTTTTCGCACTAAATCAAATGCTACATGCTCAAGATGATATTGTAGATATGTCCATATAATTTGATTTAATCAATTTCAACTTTTCAAAAATTCAATTTTGACCTAGAATGCAAAAATCCCCAAATTCTTCTTGCTGAATTTTCCACTTTGAACCAAGATTTCGATCGATTTTCTTCAAACAAACTTCATAGCATGAAATTCCAAGTATTGTGCACATGCTAGTATCTTCAAATCAAATTTTCCCCAAATTTGAAATTTTCCGAAAAATTACGAAAATACCCTTTTGGTTGAAATCTTGAAATAGCACTAACAACAATGACTTTTGCTTCTTCTACAGACATTCACCATGCCTAGAGGAGTACGAGGATGAGGTCGAGGTCGCATGGTAGGGCACTCAGAGGCAGAGGTCAGGTTCCTTCAGAGCCTAGATAGGTAGTCCGGAGACGAGAGCGATTCGACATTCCACAGGCCGAGTTCTTGTACGAGGCCTACTTTAGTTATTGCAGCATTGAGCTGGGACGTCTACTTCACCTTCGTCAGCTCAGAGTCTTTAGGATGCAGCAGAGATTCGACACTTTGCAGCGGACACATCTCTTCACAGAGGATTTGCCTATATATCCGGAGCCTGTGAGGTTGTTCTTCGGCAACCTTACCTATACAGAGGAGTCTCGAGGTCCAAGACATCCTCTTCGGCTAGTCCTCAGAAGCAGGGTCTTTCAGACATAGATCCGATTCTCTGTGAGATCACTGGCTGAGATCTTACGGGTTCCTCATTATCCAGAGCAGTGCGTGTGGATACCTGCGGAGGGAGACATAGACAACTACTTTATGCCATATGAGCTGCACGAGATATGCTCCACACTGTGGGATAGTCGCCGATGCTACACTCCGTGGAACAGCGGGCGGATGACAGATTCAGCACGGGTCATCGGTCGCATTGTCGGCCGAAACATCATGCCGAAAGGCCGGACATCACCATCGGGTCACAGTGATGGAGGCCTTAGTCATCTACCGCATCTCAAGGGCTTCGAGATTGACCTTTCCTACATTATTCGGCAGGTCATGCTGGATCTGGTTCTGCGGCCTAGTATGCGGAACCTTTGCTATGGGAGGCTGCTGACCTTGATCTTCAGGCATTTCGGGGTGAGTTTCGAGGATACACCAGTGGACACTGGTTCACGGGGTTACACGATCAAAACTCGGACCATTCGTTAGATGAGGTGCAACAGATTGTGAGATCTCCTGGTCCAGAGGGTGAGGATGACGAGGAGACAGAGGATGAGGAGCAAGAGTCAAAGGATGGAGAGGAGGATGTCGGTCTTGATAGTGATGATCATGCCGGGGATGATACAGAGATGCACGAGACTGAGCCAGTGCATCACGAGTTTCCTTCATCACACTTTGAGACAGGTGGCCCTTCTCATGCAGTTCCAGAGACTTCAGATATCAGTGCACAGATGAGGTCGATGACTTCCATGCTGGAGAGGATGGAGGTCAGGCAGGAGCAGATGTATGAGAGGATGGAGTCACGACAGGATAGGATAGAGCATCAGGTGACTCAGCTATCAGAGGACTTCAGAGCTTACAAAGATCATAGGAGATCACCTAGATAGACTATACTTAGGATTTCCTTTATGCTTTTCAGATGTAATCATTGTAAAACTTTTCTTAAAGTTAATGAAGTTCTTTTTGTTTCACTTTATTATTGTGTATTATGCACTTTTCTTGTATTGCATTAAGTGACAATTGTTTAAATATAATTATTGTGCATTATTCAGAAGTATTCAGTTATGCTTCATTACACAGTTTCTAGTCCAAGTATTCTATTATTCACATCTAAGAGTAGATGAGTCACTTCTGGATCTATGACTCAGGAATATTCTGTTACTGTTTTCTATGGTTAGGATTTCCTTAAACTTTGGGTTCTGATACCAATCTGTCACATCCTCCCAGCCGGTACCCTAACTGGCATACCCGAGAGTGTGATCCACAGCCCCGAAGATCAAGTATCGAGGAAATCATCCTCCCACATAAAATGACATAATCATAAACAGGAAAAAAAATCAAGGTTTAATATTATAAACAAGGTTCAAAACAAGAAATGAATAAACAATATAATCAGAGTGCAGAAAAATGATATCAGATATCTGTAGATATCAAAAGAAGTAAAGTGAGGCGGAAACTCACTCCACAAATACAGCGGGACATAGTATGTAGGTCTACAAGGAATAACAACTAAATCAAAGGAACTAAGAAAGATAAACTAAACATAAGAGTCTTCTATCCTATAGATGACATCTTCAAAATAGTGGACTTCATCAATCCAGCTGAGATGTTCCAATTCCACGTTGCCTTTAATCGTGGTACGCAACTTGATCAACTGAGGGATCATCAGAGTAATCTTGATTGTCGCCAACACCTTCCATGTAGTACGCTTCATCGGCTTGCGCTTCAGTGTATGGTTCTTTATAGTAGTCAGTACTTGTAGAATTGTCTAACAAAACAATGTACAAAAAGGAATGAGTTTCGAAGAAACTCAGTAAGGTAGTTAATCCATAACAGCATAAATAACATGTGGCAAAACATAACAAGATGCAATGCAGTATGAAAAAGATAATGTATGTATGCATTTAAACTCTATGTATGCTGGTCTCTATTGGTAGACATGCTTTAAGTCATAGCACCATACTTCTTTGGGTAGGTCACACGTACGGCTCCGGTTGGTAGTGGGTCTGGCATCCCTCTCGGACATTCCATGGCTGGGGGTTAAGTCATCTCTCTCTCACATTACCGTTTGGTCTAAGTACTGGCGTTTGTTAGGGTAAAACCTAGCCCAATGCAAGTCACCTACTTAGTTACATCAACTCAGGTCCAGATACTTCCATTCCTCCCCTCTCGAGATCCTTTCCGGTATCCTTTCCACTAGAGTCAGCGTATCTGACTCTCTCAAATACGGACTCATCAACCCTATTGGTTATCCACATATGGTAAACGGGAAGCTATCATGTCCTCTCACGGATATAACTCACCGGTCTCGAGCGCCCATGAGCCCAAGTCTAACCATATGCAACCCTCCAATACATGGCCCCCACAATGTGATTCCCGTCCAATCACGGGTTGGTTACCGGTCTTGAGCCCCCGTGAATCCCTATTGCTGCCACGGGTCATTCGGTCTCAATACCCTTTCGATTTGGGTCAGATATAACGGGGACATCCTAGCCAAACACTGCTAGACAGTCCTAGGTATGTCAATCAATAATTCGGGAAAGCGTCGATGGGCAACCCCGGAAACATCCCATACTATTTCCGATAATGCCCAAGGACAGAAGTGTCAAAAGAACACCTCTCAATCCCAAATCATACCTAATCAGACACAATCTCAGATCAGACATGACATACACAATCAACAGTTCATCATATACAAGAGAGTATACAGTCATGATCTAATCTTTAAACAATATAGTAATAAGCAATTCACATAAGCTTAAATGATAAAAGAAAACATAAGCAAGTGCTACTGTTCTCACAGTAGTAAATCAGAAATATAAAGTATAACAATAGTAGGTAAACTCATAGTTTCATAAGGTAGAAACCAGAGAGTATTCGATCTATATAATTAAAGAATAACAGTCCTTACCTTCTAACTCGTAAAGGAACTTAGGGAATCAAGTAAGACCTTGACTAAACCTGAGAAGAAAGTCTTAAACAAGTGTATACAACATGTTAGGAAAGATACATAGAAGGAAAGATCTCAAATCAATCAAAACAGACCAAGAATGAGGTTGCTGTACTCATTGGTCGATTGATTGGTCTACTGCCCCAGTCGACCAATAGAGACAGTGGCCTTCAAGATTCAGAATTTTTAGAATAAGAAACCGAATTTGGTGGTTCAAAAGGGTACCAAATAAGGGGGAAACTATAATGGTAGCATCCTAGTATATAGAGGACATCAAACCACCAACCAAATCAAGTTTCCAAATTACAACTTAAGAACCAAAAGGTTAACCTAATTAGGTTAAATCATGGATCATGAAGAAAACATAGTATGATCAAGGATAAAGAATTAGAGGATGATAGGATACAATTCTTGTAAGGAAAATACATTAATTGGCTATTAACAGAGTCAATAACATATATCCAAGAAGTTAGGGTTTCACCCTTTTTGGCTCCTATGAAAAGGTTGAGATCATAGGAGGAAAGGGAAGTACATTGTTGGCCAATAACAACAAGAAAAACTATAGAATATTAAATTTAGATCAACCTAAATATTACCCATGAGGTTTCCCTCACATGGGAGGTTACCGAAAGGTTTCCAGAAGGATCATACAAGGGTTAGGGTTTCAAGAAATAATTGGCTAGGGTTTGAAGAATTTAACTGGTTAGGGTTGAGATCATGACGATGATCATAGATCTCAAGGAATCGAATGAGATCCTGGAATAGATGGTTGCAAGAATGCAGCATCTCTTTCCTAATCTCAATCAAGAACAAGTTTGAAGAAAAGAAAATCAATGATAGAAAAGAAAAG
Organism: Hakea prostrata; assembly: GCF_041222555.1. Classification (NCBI taxonomy): domain Eukaryota; kingdom Viridiplantae; phylum Streptophyta; class Magnoliopsida; order Proteales; family Proteaceae; genus Hakea; species Hakea prostrata. The sequence goes on from NC_142606.1 coordinate 32,287,658, forward strand.
AGATCATAAACATACCTTTGATGCAGGAGGATGAAGATCACTTGAGTTCTTGCGAGATATCAACCAAGGTTGCAAGAGAATTGATTAGAATGGAGTTCTAACTCGTTCCAAAGGCTTAGGAGGCAGATGAGGCGGAGTATTCCCGGACTAGACTTAAATAGAGTAGCCACGACCTAATTTTCAAAAACAGAATCAATTGGTCGACTGGTTCAGTCGACCAATGAGTCGACCAATCAGAACAACAACTTCGAAACAGGGAATTGAAGGCTCAGGTCAAGTCCAAACATCAAGGGGTTTTGCACACACCTAGAGTGACATACCTAGTAGGTAGAAATGCCTTCGAACCAATACAGAGAGCACTCCAAGTCCATCAACTAATCCGATCTTCATCAGGGTGTAGTTTCCATAAATGGAACACCGACATCAACACTCATGGATTTCAATCCAGCCACCAAGTCTTCTACTGGAATGGCCCAAAGTTGACTTCTTGCCTTACTTCAGGTTGCTTGACCTACAAACAACAGGGTTTCCGGGACAAGGTTTGGGCTGGGTTTCACACAAGCAACCATGCCTCTCACATACACGATAACACAATCATGAACAATAATAATCAAGGTTAAAGCATATAATAAAAGAAATCATGAATAAAATAAGAACAGATAATCAGAGTGCGGAATAAAACGATACCAAATATATAATCAAAAGGAAGGAAGTGAGCTGAAATCACTCCCTTAGTACACTGCGGAAAGTAGATCAATCAAACTTAAAGTTTACATATACAGGTCTTTAAAAGAGTATAACAATATAAAAGTCTAAACTAAGGTATCCTCGATCTTATACAAGATATCCTCATAGGTATAAACATAGGAGACCAAACACAGCCTTTCCCACACTAAGGTCGAGCTAATCCTGGTACAGAGGGTAACCACCCTTGGGATCTTCACCATGACCTTCATAGTAGCTAAGACCTTCAGAGTAGTATGAGGAGTCCGGGTCCGTCTCGAGGAAGGAGCCATCAGGTTCTTCAATACCTGTAGAGTAATCTAACAAAACAATTGCACAAAAAGGAATGAGTTCGAGAGAACTCAGCAAGGCAGTTATTCCATAATACATAAGTCATATGATATAGAACATAACATGATGCCAAATGATATGAAACAGATGATGCAAATATGATTCTAACTCTACATATGCTAGTTTCTATGGTAGACATGCTTTAAGTCATAGCACCATACTTCTTTGGGTAAGTCTCAGTCACTTAGCACCGGTTGGAAATGGGTCCTGCATCCATCTTGGAAAATCTATGGCTGGGGTTTCGGTCACCACTCTCTCACATCACCATTTGGTCTAAGTATTGGCACATGTCAAGGTAAACCTAGCCCAATGCAAGTCATTTACTCAGTCGTATCATGTCAGATCCGGATACGTCCATTCCTCCCATCCCGAGATCCTTTCTGGTATCCTTCACACTAGAGTCAGCGTATCCAACTCTCTCAAATACAAACTCATCAACCCTATTGGTCATCCACAAATAGTAGACAGGAAGCTCTCATGTCCTCTCACGGATATGACTCACCAGTCTCGAGCGCCCGTGAGCCCAAGCCTAGCTATTTGGAACCCTACCAATGAATGGCCCCTTTTGGGTATCTACAATGTGATTTATGTCCTCTCACGGATATAACTCACCGATCTTGAGCGCCCATCAAATCATACTACTACCACGGGTCGTTCGGTCTCAATGCCCTTCCGATTCGGGTCTGATACAACAAGGACATCCTAGCCAAAACCTCTAGACAAGTCCTATGTATGTCATCCAATAATCTGGGAAAGCGTCGATGGGCATCTTCAGAGAACATCCCATACTATTCCCTCCAATGTCCAATGACAAAAATGTCAAAAGGACATTTCCTAATCCCAAATCATACTTATCCAATCACATTCTCAGTTTCATCATATCATACATACATGATACTTCATCATATTGAAAGATAAGTCATAACATCACATGATCAATCATATATGAAATTGATACGGAGGAAATATGATCGAACCTGGTTCGTACTCGGTTTGACCCTCGACCCCGGTCGAGACGGAGGGAATCGACTCGCTTCCGAGCGAGCCGGGTCCAGAAGATAGCTTGCTGAGGAAGAAAACTAAATCGGCAATAGGCACGCCCTAATCCGACTTATGGATTAGGTTAATTACCCTAATGATGGCAGACACAACTTGGCGGCTGTCACTTATCATTATTGAAGGGATAATCATTGAATAACTGTGAGGTTATCTCAGGAGTCCTCTACTAGTTCAAACTAGTAGAAGTCTATCGCTCAACGGATCTAACTGTTAGGATCCAACGACTATCCGAAGAAGGCTCAAATGCATCCAACGAAGAAGATTCGAAGGTAAACTCTATATAAACCTTACTTACCTACGAGGTGAGGAGGACTCAGATCCATATACACACTGGTAGACGTAAACTATCAGAGGCTTATCTAGATCACTTTCCCAGTTTTTCATTCCTTAGCTCTGTGCGTCTAACAGAGCCGTTTGTGATTAAGTTCATCAACTGACTTAGCCTTCGGAGGTGGACTCCCGACCCCAGCGGTTGGGCCACATCTGACGCTTTCGTTTTGTAGGTCATCACAAGGAGATCTAAGGGCCGAGCAGATTTTGGCGCCGTCTGTGGGAAAGACTTATAAAGCTATGGTGACTAGATCGGCAGTAGCCGCAGCCGCCACTGCACAAAGTGATACTGGTCTTCAAATTCCTGGAGAGAATAATCCAGATATTCCCCAGGGAAGTCTACCACCTCTTGAGGTAGATGGTGGTCAAGGAGGACATGATCCTCCGGAGACATTCCATGATCAATTGAATCAGGAAAAGATTCAACTTTTGGAGGTGAGTCAAGCACTCCGCGTGCTAACCAGACGAGTGGTATTACCACAAGAACCTGATCATTGCGATTCAGGGAGGCGTGTATTGCCACAAGATCAAAGATTGACTGAAGATCGGAATATCGGTCAGAACTTTCGCGAAGGTGACCGAGGGCCTAGGAGAATCGATGATCAACCTAGGCGGGATGATCGTTTGACAGACCATAGGAAAGTACGACCAATTCAAATACAAGGTTGGATACAGGAATGAGGACTCACTCACCGACTGTTAGACGAACTGTTCTTGATGATCAAGCAGTTCGCGATGAGCGGAATGTTCGTGACGGACGGGCTGTCCGTGATGATCGAATAGCTCGTGATGATCGTGTTGTTCGAGGTCGTGATCGTAATGCAAAAGATCACTCGACTCATATTGGTCAGGAATTGGCCAATATCAATAAAAAAACTAGGACAATTGGCTAGAGGAAGGATAACTGAGGATATTTATTCAGTTATTCGGAAAACCCCCTTTGCCGAGCCAATTGCGGGATATCAGTTTCCCCACAACTTCCGTTTGCCTACCTTTTCTACATTCGATGGCTCCGGAGATCCTACGGCCCACATCGGCTATTATCAGCAGACTATGGCAGTTGCAGGTAATTTTGATGAAATTCTGTGCAGGGTTTTTGGTTCATCTTTAACTGGAGCAACACAAAAGTGGTTTTTTAACCTCCTATCTAGAAGGATCGTAAACTTTGATGAGTTGGCACGCAAATTCATAGGGCGATTCCAAAGTGGAATCCAAGTCAAGAAGACAGAAGAAACCTTGTTTACCATCAGACAAGGAAAGAGCGAATCCATCAGAGAGTATCTAAAAAGATTCAATAGAGTAACAATGGAGATAGAGAATTTGGATGAGCAAGTAGCTAAAACTGCTCTATTCATTGGACTCACTAACCGAAGACTCCTGGAGCTATTACTACAAGATATGCCTACAACTTATGCTAAGTTGGTACAGAGATGCCAAAAGCAGGCTGAAGTCATGGAGATCTTAGATGCGCGCCAAGGAGACAACAAAGCCTCCACTAAAGAACAGAAGGCTCCTGAGCAAAAGCAGAAGTCAAAGCAAAATGTTTGATATCGGGTTGGAAAGCCTCAGGCTTGGCGGCAGAGATCTCCCGGTAAAAGTGAGTATACTACATTGAATGCTCCTCGGGCTGATATTCTGAATATCATTAAGAAGCAAAATATTTTGAAGTGGCCACCCAAAATTCCTTTGAAGCCTAAAGAGCAGCAGGATCGAGAAAAATATTGTCGTTTCCACAAGGATTATGGTCATTATACTAATGACTGTCGTCATTTAAAAGCAAATATTGAGAGATTAATATCTCAGGGACATTTGTCCAATTTTCTTAGCGGAAGAAGGGAGGAGCCACGTGAGGCTGCCCCTAAAAGGGATCGTTCGGTTAGTTCAGAACGACCAAAGGAGGCTTCGAAGTCTAAAAAAGGTAAGGAGGTGATTGATGCTACTCGGTCACCGATCCTTACAATTTTCGGAGGCCCAGAACCCGAATCACTCCAGAGGTTAAAGACAAAATCTAAATTTGTTGGAACCGGAGAGACGCAGAAGCGGAAGAGGCCAAATGGTGAAGATTCCGTCACCTTTGGCAAGGAGGATGAAAGAGGCGTTTGTCTACCTCATGATGATGCCATAGTAATCAAGGTAGAGAATGTGCGCCGAGAGGTACATAGAGTTTTAGTTGATACGAGTCCTGCAGCTGACCTAATTTCTTATGAAGTGTATCAAAAGCTGAAGGTGGATGAGGATTTGATGGAACCGTCATCCACGCATTTATATGGCTTTGCAGATCGTCTGCAATAGCGGAAGGATCTGTCCAGTTGGATTTATCTATTGGAAGTTTTCCCAAGGAGACTACCGTCCGAATCAATTTTTTGGTGGTTCGGGAACTTCCAACTTATAATGTTATCCTCGAACGGCCATCTTTGTCCAAGATAGGTGCTATTGTTTGGATGAAACACCTGAAGATAAAATTCCCGATTGACATGGGAATTGGTCAAGTTTCCTCTGATCAGAGGATCTCTCGGCAATGTTATGTTGCCTACTTGAAGGACAAGGAGGGCCCGAAGAAGGTGACGGCCCTACCTATAGAAGTTTGAGATGATCGGGAAGAAGCAGAAATGCAAAGGCCTGAGCCAGTAGAAAAGATGGAGCAAATCCAGCTGTGTACCGAGGATGAGAAAAAGATTACTTATATCAGGTCTGAGCAGCTGGAGGAGTTCAAGGAGGAGTTGAAGTTTTTTCTTCAACAAAATAGTGATGTATTCGCATGGTCTGCCGAAGAAATGCCAGGAATTGATCGGGTTGTCGCAGAGCATAAACTCTGGATAGATCCAAAGGTGAAACCAGTTATCCAGAAAAGGAGAAATTTCTCCATTGAAAAATACGAGGCCGTTCGGGTCGAAGTCGAAAAACTGAAGAATTCTGGTCTCATAGAACCAATTGAATGCCCAACTTGGTTAGCCAACATGGTAATGGTCAAGAAGGCGAATGGGAAGTGGAGGATGTGTACAGACTACACAGACCTCAACAAGGCTTGCCCTAAAGATTGCTATCCGTTGCCCCAGATTGATCTCTTGATAGATGCGACTGCAGGATATGAATCTCTGAGTTTCATGGATGCCTACTCAGGGTATAATCAGATCCTTATGAATAAGGATGTTGAAAAGTTTACGGCTTTCATGACTGACCGTGAAAGCTTTTATTACAAAGTCATGCCATTTGGCCTGAAAAATGCAGGAGCTACATATCAGAGGGCCGTCAACAAGATTTTCAAGGACTTAATCGGGAAGAATGTTGAAGCTTATGTTGACGACATGCTAGTAAAGAGCTTTACAAGAGAAAATCACATTGCAGATTTAACTGAGATATTTTCAGTGTTACGAAAATACCAAATGAAGCTGAATCCGGAGAAATGTGCCTTCGGAGTCTCGTCAGGAAAATTTTTGGGCTTCATGGTGTCACAAAGGGGTATTGAGGCTAATCCAGCAAAAATACAAGCTCTAATTGACATGGAAGCTCCAAAAACTGTTCGAGATGTACAATGCTTAACGGGGAGAATTGCCGCTTTGAATCGTTTCATCTCAAAATATGGAGAAAAGTGTCTACCATTTTCAAGGCACTTAAAGATCTGAGGGGCAGCAAGGAAGCGAAGTGGACTGAAGAGTGCTAGAAGGCTTTCGAGGAATTGAAGTAAACACTGGGACAGCCACCACTTTTGTCCTGACCAGAGAAGGGGGAAGTCTTACAGCTATTTCTAGCGGCGTCCCTTTCAGCGGTCAGTGCAGTACTTGTTCATGAGAAAGATAAGAAACAGTGGCCAATTTACTATGTGAGTCACGTGTTACTTGATGCGGAGACACGATATTCGCAGATCGAGAAGTAGGCTTTAGCTCTCATGACAGCAGCTAGGAAGCTACGGCCATACTTTCAGGCTCATCCAATAGAGGTATTTATGACTTTCCCTCTTAGTAAAGTTCTTAATAAACCTTAGTTGTCTGGAAGGATGGTGGCCTGGTCGGTCGAACTCAGTAAGTTCCAAGTGAGGTTTAAGCCCAGAACGGCAATCAAAGCTCAAGCGTTAGCTGATTTTGTAGTAGAAACTACTGCACCAGTGGAGACCACTATTGAAGATCCCATTATACCAACCATTTGGGAAGTATATGTGGATGGATCGAGTAATAAGGATGGAGCAGGAGCTGGAATTCTATTGAAAAGTCCAGCAGGATTTATCATTCGATATGCATTGAGATTTGTATTCGAAGCTAGTAATAACGAGGCAGAATATGAAGCCCTGATAGCTGGACTTGGGTTGTCAAAAGCATTGGCAATTGCAGATGTTACTATTTATAGTGACCCTCAACTTATTGTCAACCAAGTCCAGGGGGAGTATGGTATTAAAGAGCCTCGCTTGCAGAAGTATCAAGAGATTGTGCAGGCATTTCAAAAAGAATTAAGGAGTTTGAAGGTATGTCAAATTCTTAGGACAGAAAACACAGTGTCAGATGAGCTATCCCGATTAGCCAATGCCAAAGAAAAAAATCTAGACCCTTCGGTCTACATTGAAGAGATAACATTGCCAAATTATCATGAGAAAGAAATTTCTTATATTGAAGCAGAGCGTTGCTGGATGGATCCGATAGTTGAATATCTAAGAGATGACAAACTACCAGAAGATCCGAAAGAGGCAAGACTGATCAAGATACAATCAGCGAGATTTATCATGTAGAATGGAAGGTTACACAAAAGATCTTATTCCGGACCCCTTATGAGATGTCTAGGTCCCAAAGGAGCGGACTCGACCTTGGCCGAGGTCCATGAAGGAATTTGTGGAGCTCACATGGGTGGACGAGCCCTGGCACACAAGATTCTGAGACTTGGGTTATATTGGCCTAAGATCTAAGAGGCCGCTATGGAGTATGTTCGTTGATGTAGCAATTGTCAAATTCATGCTACAGTATCAAAGCGCCCAGTGGAAACCATGACCTCGATTCTAGATCCCATCCCCTTCGCGATGTGGGGAATTGATATCATGGGCAAATTCACCAAGGCATCAGGCGGACGGGAATATCTGATAGTAGCAATTGATTACTTCACGAAATGGGTTGAAGCCAATGCCCTGGCAACAATCACTGAGAAAAAAGTGGAGAAATTTGTGCTTGAGTCAATCATATATCGCTTTGGGATTCCAAAGATTATCATCACTGACCATGGCACCCAGTTCGACTGTCCACAATTTGAGCAATTTTGTGGCACATACATGATCGAGCATCGTATGTCCTCAGTGGCATACCCCCAGAGCAATGGACAGGTAGAAGTTACTAACCGAAAGCTGCTTGAGGGGATAAAGAGAAGACTTGAGGCTGACAAGGCCTTATGGGTCGAAGAACTACATAATGTACTATGGGCTTATCGAACTACGATTCGAACACCCACAGGAGAAACTCCATTCAGGTTAGCATATGGGTCCGAAGCGTTGGCACCTGTGGAGATAATGGCGGGAACATTACGGGACAGAGAGTTCGAAGAAAAAGCGAATGAGCAAGGACTGCTTGATAGTCTTGATTTGTTGGACGAATTTCGGGCAAAGGCAATAGCATGAACTCAACATTATCAAAGAAGGATAGCGTCACATTATAATACCCGAGTAAAGAATCATCGGTACTTAGCAGGAGACTTGGTGTTGAGAAATACCTTAGCTTCAGATCCACGCCACCAAAGAAAACTGAACCCTTCCTGGGAAGGACCTTATATGGTTGTAAAACCAATCGGTTCAGGAGCTTACAAGCTGAAGAACATCAACACCCAGAAAGAGTTGGATCGTTCGTGGAATGCCAGGCATCTCAAAATTTTTTATCCTTGATGATGATTTCAATTTTGTTCGTGATGTAATCAATTTCAACTCAATCAATGCAATTATTGGTTTTCAACAAATTATCTTTTGATTGGGGGGGGGGGCATCATACACCACATTCAAGAACAAGATCCAACTACAAGGCATCGGATGAAAATCCGTGTGGGTCCTTCAACACTTATTGAATTATTTTGGAATTTCTTAAGTCAAGGCATCAGATGAAAATCCGAGTGAGTTCCTTCCGCAAGGCATCGGTTTGAAAGCTGACTAAGTTCCTTCAAGACTTATTGAATTTTCGAAATATCCTTAAGTAAAGGCATTGGTTTAAAACCCGAGTGAGTTCCTTCTCAGACTTATTGTATTTCTCCGGAAATCCTTAAGTAAAGGCATCAGTTTAAAACCCGAGTGTGTTCCTTCTCAGACTTATTGTATTTCTCCGGAAATCCTTAAGTAAAGGCATCGGTTTAAAACCCGAGTGAGTTCCTTCTCAGACTTATTGTATTTCTCTAGAAATCTTTAAGTAAAGGCATTGTGACTAGCAAAGTTCAAGATGAAGTTAATTTCTTATTTCTTCAAAAGATCGAAAGAGGCCAACCTTTATATCAAACATACACATGAGATTACAAGAGTTGGGATACAATCTTCGGTCAAAAAAGAAAGTCATCACCAGTGATCATTAAGAAATCATATAAGATCTGCACAGCTTTGCCAGAACAAACACAAGAGTCAAGCAGCAGCATGGATTCAATAAAAAGAAGAGGAGAAATGGGGATTACAAAAGCATTTCAGTATGTACAAAATCCTCTGCAATTTCATACTCTTTGTCCAGCTTGTCCAAAAGAAGTATGGTCCTCGACCAAACTTGCATTCAAGGCGAGCTCTTCATAATTGAATCCTTCCAGGGGAGAATAAACAGGAGAATCCTCAAGATAATGCATAATATCCGGATCAGAAGGCGGAGGGTCAATCTTATTTTTGGTTTAGTCAAGAGAAGGAAGACCCAGGTTGGTAACCACTTCAAGATGGAAAACAGTGCTTTAGGGAGTCGTATCAAAATGAGGATCTTTCCTTAGTATTGATTCCCATACTTCGTTCTCACCATCCCGGTTCGCCTGCAAGTTATAAGCATTCAGCATGTCAACAAAGGGCTTACTGTGTAAATTCTTGAAGATGCAGGCACTGCGAACGTCAGTTGGAAGGGATTCGGGCAAAGGAATGACAGCTTGCCTTTGAGGTAACGCTTCAGATCCTTTGGCTCCTGACTTTCCAACTTCTCGCTTCAGTTGCCGGATCTTCTCCATGGCATCATCCAAGTCTGAACGAAGACACTCGATCACCGAATTCTTTTCTCCTGCAACCTCCCAAGCCAATTTCCTAAGACGAGCAATCTCAGCGTCTTTGGCTTCGGAGTCTTCCCGAAGCCTGGAAACTTCATTACTCAGCTTACTGAGTCTAGAGGCTGCTTCCACTTGGTGGTGGAAGTTCCCAGTAAGACTCCTGCAAACAACTTCCGAGTTAGTCGAGAGCAAAAGAATTATGTTTGTTCTGAAATCCTGCCATTTATGTTATTATGGATTTAACTGCCTTACTGAGTTTCTTTGAAACTCATTCCTTTATTGTACAATGTTTGTTAGACTATTCTACAGGTACTGAATATCATGACGGCCCCTATGAAGAAGCGCAAGGAGAAGAGGCATATCTCCAAGAAGGTGATTGCGGTTACAACAATTACACTGAAGATCCCGCGAGTGGTTATGCTCCGTACGATGCTTAGTCCGACCATTGAGTGGAAGCGCCCTTGTGCTGTTTATGAGATTTATACTTATAGGGATGTTGTCTATAAAGTTGAGAACAATTTAGTTACCCATTGTACCTTCTACTGGGATTAGATTCTGTCTTGCTTATTCTCTTTTAGAACTACTTTTCCGTTGGTTGTAGAGTGGGATTTTGCCTCACTTTACTTATCTGATTTAGACACTCTGACTATATCTAGTACTCTGATTTATATATGATTCATTCTTTCCTTATTTGGATCTATGGTTTATCTTCCGCACTTTTATTATTATTGTTCATGATTATGTTATTGTTTATATGGGAGGTTGATTACTCGATACCTGATCTTCGGGCTGTGGATCACACTCTCGGGTATGCCAGATAGGGTACCGGCTGGGAGGATGTGACAGTTGCATATGTTAGGGTTGGGCTCATGGATGTCCAAGGATTGGACCGGGTGTTGTGAGGAATCATGAGAGCATCCGCCCCAATAATATGTGGATGACCATAGGGTTAAGGAGTGGAGTCCCACAGCAGTAGTCAGTCCGTGAGGATTCTCTCTCCTAGGTTGCAAAGGATACTGAACCGAGTTTGTTGGTGCCATAGGGGATGTATCTGGACTTCATGTAGACATGTAACTAGTATGACCTTGCATTGGATTAGAAATCCCGATATGCGCCAGTACTCATTACCAATGGTCGTGGTGAGAGAGTGTAGACTTAACACCAGCCATGGAAATGAGAGCCAGGTGTGGACTTTCCCTTTTTCCCAAGATCCCTACAGAGGTAGCTAGTCCTTGTCGGATCAGAGTGATGAGACTTACCCAAAGGAGGGCTGGTGTATAACTTAAAGCATGTCAACTATTAGAGACCTGCATAGTTAGAAATCATAGTATCATTCATATTTTGCATTCATTCTTATTATTTGTATATTTTGGCATTGTTGGATAATTGATGGGATTTGTGATTGTTTCTTACTGAGTTCTTTAGAACTCACGTCTTTATTTTGTATATGTTTATTAGCCTGCATAGAAGAAGGAATTATACAGGAAGATGGACTGGTTTCCTATGAAGGAACCATCCCGTATGAAGAAGATGTGGCACCGTCAATGGGAGATGGAAAAAGCATGTGCGGGAGCTCTTGCAGCTGCATGGAGTGCGCTTATCGCACCTATTGATGGTCAGAGACAGAATGCAGTCAGAAAGTTCGCTCAGCAAATAGAGAAGAACTGAAGGACACCCTACCTTGAGATTCATGAAAAACACTTTTTAAACTTAGAAAAGGAAACTGGGAAGAAATTGATATAACTCTTTTGTTTATTTCCGCTGAACCCTTATTCATTTTATTCATTATTTCTTTCCTTTATTATTGTTATTGGAGTATTTGGACTCCTGTAATTCATTTAATTCAGTTATTGAATAGTCTTTGCTCTTAATTATCTTTATTTGTCTTAAATATTGTTGATAGACTAAAACCATGGATCTTGTGACGGATCGCACCCACGGGTTGTCGGGCGGGTAACCGAGACCGGCGGGTGGGGTGTGACAGAGTGGTATCAGAGCCAGGTTTTACGAAGTCAATAATATTTCATACAAGTGTTAGATGAGAAATCTGAGTCATAGATCCAGAAATGACTCAAAAGAATTAGAGTGAATAATAGAACATCTTTCGTTAGAAACAAACTAAGAAAGTAAGTGAATCTTCTTTTGCATAACTTACTATAAGTCAAGTGAAATACATTCTCACATTGTAATCATCAAGAAAGTGCATAAGAGACAATAATACAAATGCAACAAACATAATTGTATTTCATTAATAAGATAAAGCTTTACATAATTTGGAGCATACTCTACGCTTTACAAAATGGTAGGAAATGAACATGTGTTGAATAAAAACTACAATAAACATATCTAAACTCTAAGTCAGTACTTAATCAAAAAGGATCAAAGCCTAAGTCTATCTATTGCTGTGGTGGTGGTGGTGGAGCTAGTCTCATCTGGCGGAGTATATCAAGGCATTCTGCTATCTGGCCCCTCATCTCTACCTGCCCCTACTCGAACTGGTCCATCCGAGTGAACAGACCCCTAGCCCAAGGTGGTGCGACCTCCGAAGTATCTTGAGTCCCGGATGTGCCTCCTGTCTCGAACTGGGAAGGTGGTGGCGAGTCTGCATGATCCTCATCATCAGCCTCTACATCCATGTCCTCCGGCTCGGCTGGCATCTCTGGTGAGTTTGGTCCATCCAGTAAGTGCATCTGAGCGACCAATCTGTGACCTATAGTGCAGCCATGCCCAACCGGGACAGCCTCCTCTCCCTCTAGGTCGACCCCGAAGTGCTCGAAGATCCGCGTCAGAAGTCGCCCGTATCCAAGGTTTGCTCCCCTCAGATAAGCCACTCGATAGATCATGGCATTCTAGATTATGCAAGCCAAGTCTATCTGGTAGCGGGTGTACACTGAGAAGGTCATCATAGTTTGCATGAGTGAAATCTCACTCTGATGACCTGCCTTAGGCAGCAAGTTCCGTGCTATGATCCGGGAGATGATCCTGCAAGAAGGAAGCAGCTCGGTCACTGACTCTACCCCGCTGCACTCTCGTGGGCAAATGCTCGAGAAGACGAGAGCTCTCTCCTCCCAGTGAATGACATCGTCTGACTCAACCCCCGACTCGAACCATCTCCTGTCGCTGTGGATGTATGGCACGTCTAGGATGTGAGCAAGCTCCTCTTTGGTGAAGCATATGTCTATAGTCTTCACCCGACTCTCTATCACCAGCCTAGTGTCGTGCTCTCCATCCATCTCTCTGTGGAAGGTCAGGTTGCTGTAGAATAACCTGACTAGCTTTGGATAGGCATCCTCGTTCAAAAACAAGGTACCTCTCCAGCCCACAGCTGCAAATCTACTCTCAATCTGGAACTGTTCTACCTCTGCAGTCACTATTGGTCGACCATGCTCGATCAGACGCTGACTAAAGTGGCAAAAGTACAGCTCCTGTGCCTCCAGTGATCTAAAGTAGTCTGGATGGACTGGGTCATGTGCGTCACCTCTACCTCAACCACGACCTCGGCCGCGAATGGGTACTCTCCTACCTCCGCGAGCAGCCATCTAGTGAGAAAATCTATTTTTAGGCAGAAAAAGTTGCAAAGTGTGAGCTAGTGAGAACCATGAGATGTCCTGTGATTTACCTATTAGTGTAAAAATGCATAGTGAACAGTAGATCTATGCCTAGACATGTTATGGGAAGTAAAAGAAACATTTTGCACAAAAGAAAACCTAAAAATAGTTGCACATTGTAGTTCTTACATGCAAACCATGGAAATGAAGGGTTTTGTGAGGAGATTACCTGTGTAGTGTGTAGGCATTGCATGGGAAGTAGATCCAAAGCCAACGGAGTCTCCAAAATACTTTCCTAACCCTTAGCACGAAATCCCTAGAGCCCAAAATTTGTTTGGAGCAAAGTAGAAGTGAAATGAGACCCAAAAACCGTATTTGAAACGTGCTGTCGCGCATATTTTGGGGCGGTCACTACTGGTGGTCGATTGATTTGAGCGACTGGCTCAAGCGACCGGTCCAGTTACTGTTGCATAGATTTTTGGATTTTGGCTCTGTTTTGTTGATTTTTGGAATCTGTGCTTGTTGCTGCTTCTATTTGTGAATGTTGGCCATGTTGTGGAGTTATTTTGACTTGTGGAATCTTTTCCGGACTGGATCATTTAGTGTTGCTAATTTCTGGAATTCTTTTGCAGAATGTTTCAATTAAGGAATCGTGTTGTTAATGATCAAGTTGGAGAAGAAGGTAGTGAGAATCAGAACCGTGTTGAGATACTTGTAGTAAACACTGGAATTGAGCCTCCCCGAGTTGAAATTCCTTCTACTGGCGAAAATCCTCCGCGTGCACCGCAAGTAGTCTCTATTCAGGATGTGATGAACATTCTAGGAAACATGATGCATCAGCAGCAGAATCAGTTTACTACTATGATGCAAGGTTTTGCGACTACTCAGTGAGAATGCCCGACAGCTCTTAATCCTAATGGAGCTGGGTACTTCGCAGCTGGTCCTTTTGTTGACGATTTTGCCCCTGGTCCGCATGCAAGGTTGATGGAGCATTTCTTGAAGCTTCAGATCCCTGCTTTTACTGGTATTTCGTCGCATACATTGTTCCCTAACAAGTGGATCTGAGAGATGGGAAAAGCTTTTCGCAACCTCCGTTGCAATGAAGCTCAGAAGATTTTGTGTGCAAAACAGAGACGGCAACATGAAGCTGATGCGTGGTGGAATGCTACCAGACTCATTTTGGAAGCTTCGCACCCGGTTCTTACTTGGGAAATTTTCAAGGAAGCATTTTGCAAGAATTATTTTCCTGAGTCTGTGAGAGAGGCTAAAGAAGCTGAGTTTATGGCACTCACGCAAGGACCTAGTACTGGTTCGGAGTACCAGAAGAAGTTTGAAGAATTGTTTTACTTTGCCCCTACTGCTTTTAGAGGTGATCGAGAAGGCAAAGAAGTTCTTCAAAGGTTTGAGGCCGTCACTGAAGACTTACCTGGCAATTCATCTGATTGTGGATTATGCTGAGATGGTACAGAATGCGAAGAAGGTAGAAGATAATGAGAGATAGAATTATCCGCTCCAGGCGTTCATTGCGAACAAGAATCATTTGGGTGACCGTAACCGGAGATTCTCTAGGCCTCCGCTCCTTATACCGCCCCTTCGTTTCAGCCTAGAGGAGCTAGTTCCGGTTTAGCTCGCCGAGCTATGGTTCTAGTGGTGCACCGGTGCGTCCCCGTGTGCAGTAGTCGTGGTCTTGGACCGATCTATGCTAACCTTCGTCCAGTGGTTAATAACCAGAGACCTGCATATCCTTCTTCAGCAGCTAATGTGAGTGGTAGGAATTTAATCTGCTTTAACTGTGGGAAGCCAAGTCATTATTCTCGTAACTGCACTCAGAAGCCGAGTTCTCAGGTGTCAATTTTGAAGCTTGCTTCGAATGTTCCCACTGGAAAAGTCTTCAGTGTTGTTGGTTCAGAATCTAAGACAGATCACGATGTTGTGACAGGTATTATTTCAGTATCATCTACCTCTGCTTTCGTATTATTTGATACTGGTGCATCGCATTCATTCATAGCATCTTCTTTTGTGAGTCGTATTCCTGTTACACTTGCGAAGTTGGAAAGAGGACTAGTTATTAGTACTCCTACCAAATCTGTTGTTAGATTAGATGAAGTGGTTGAATCTTGTTCCGTCATTATTGCTGGCAGAACCCTAGAAGCCCGTTTGATCAAGTTGGATATGTTGGATTTTGATGTGATACTTGGAATGGACTGGTTATCTAAGTATGGCGCGGTTATCCTTTGCTCGGAAAGGAAGGTATTGTTTCATCCTAAGGATGATAGTCCCTTTGAGTATCAAAGTAGTCAAGAGAAGTTGAGCAAGAAGATAGTGACTGCGACTGTGAAAGTCAGGCAGTGGACTAAGGATGTTGGACTTCTTTCCTCTTCTGTGGATGTCTCGGAAGGTGTGAAACGGTTGTCTAATATTGAAGTTGTCAGGGACTTTCCTGATGTTTTCCCTGATGATTTGTTTGGTTTGCCTCCAGAGAGGGAGTTAGAGTTTTCAATTGATCTAATTCCTGGAGCAGCTCCTGTGTCGAAAGCTCCGTATCGGATGGCTCCGACTGAGTTGAAGGAACTTCAAACTCAGTTAAATGATTTGTCAAGAAAGGGGTTTATTCAACCCAGTGTTTCTCCTTGGGGAGTCCCAGTGTTGTTTGTGAAGAAGGACGGTAGTATGCGAATGTGCATAGACTATCGAGAATTGAACAAGTTGACGATTAAAAATAAATACCCTCTCCCTAGGATCGACGACTTGTTTGATCAGTTGAAAGGTGCCTCTGTGTTCTCGAAGATCGATCTGAGATCTGGGTATCATTAGTTAAGAGTGAAGTCCAATGATGTCTGCAGGACTGCATTTAGGACTAGATATGGGCATTATGAATTCCGAGTTATGCCTTTTGGTCTTACTAATGCACCGGAAGCATTCATGGATCTGATGAACCAAGTATTTCAGGATGTCTTAGATAAGTTTATCATTGTATTTATTGATGACATTCTGATTTATTCAAAGAGCGAAGAAGAACATGTTGTGCATTTGAGTTTTGCTTTGCAGCGTTTAAGAAAGAAGAAGTTGTTTGCCAAGTTCAGCAAATGTGACTTTTGATTACCTAAAGTTATGTTCTTGGGTCACATTGTTTCTGCTGACGGTATTAAGGTTGACCCTGCAAAGGTTCAAGCTGTTGCCGATTGGGACCGACCTAAGTCAGTCACTAAGATTCGAAGTTTTCTTGGTATGGCAAGATATTATAGGCGCTTCATTGAGAATTTCTCTAGACTCTCAGCACCTATGACGAAGCTTACCAGAAAAGGAGTCAAGTTTGAGTGGAAGGAAGCCTGTGAAAAGAGTTTCCAAGAACTCAAGAAAAGGTTAACTAACGCTCCTGTGTTGACGATACCAGATGACTCTGGAGGTTTGACAGTCTATACCGATGCCTCTAAAGTTGGTTTGGGTTGCGTTTTGATGTAGCATGGGAAGGTGGTAGCTTATACTTCTAGGCAATTGAAGAACTACGAGCATAACTATCCTACTCATGATTTGGAATTGGCAACTGTGGTTTTTGCTCTGAAGATCTGGCGTCACTATCTTTATGGTGAAAAGATATCTATTTTCATTGACCACAAGAGTCTCAAGTATTTCTTTACTCAAAAGGAGTTGAATATGAGACAGAGAAGATGGCTAGAACTGGTGAAGGACTATGATTGTGATATTCAGTATCATCCAGGAAAAGCTAATGTGGTTGTTGATGCCTTGAGTAGAAAGAGTAATCGAGGAAGTTTGGTTTTGACATCTCTCAGTAAGCCCTTATTGTTTTCCATTGTTAGATTTGGACTTGAGATTTTGTCAGAAAGTTCTGGTGCTATTTTGGCAGTTGTGTCAGTCCGACCAAATTTGAGTGACCGAATTGTTGCTCTACAGTCGACTGATCCGGAATTGAAGAAGAAGATTGACCTGATCACTTCAAAGACTAAGGATGTGGAAGATTTCTCCCTAGCCTTTGATGGTGCTCTTGTTTTTAGAGAAAGAGTTTGTGTTCCTGCGATTGAAGACCTCAGAAGCGAAATCTTGACTGATGCTCATCAGTCCATCTTTACTATTCATCCCGGAAGTGTGAAGATGTACCATGATATGGAAGGATATTTTTGGTGGTCTGGCATGAAGAATGATGTGGAAGATTTCATTGCTAAGTGTGGAACTTGTCAACGTGTGAAAGCTATTCGGCAGCCTTCGTCTGGCCTTGTGCAACCTCTTCCAGTACCTAGTTGGAAGTGGGAAGACATTGCTATGAACTTTGTCACTGGTTTACCCCGATCTGGAAAAAGGAATGACTCGGTGTGGGTGGTAGTGGACCGATTAACCAAATCGGCACACTTCATTTCAATGAAGATCACCTATTCTATGGATAAGTTGGCCCGACTTTATGTTGATAATGTGGTGAGACTGCATGGTGTTCCTGTTATCATTGTGTCAGATAGAGACCCGAGGTTTACTTCGGGTTTCTGGAATAGTCTGCAGAAAGCTCTGGGTACTCAGCTGAATTTGAGTACTGCTCATCATCCTCAGACCGATGGCCAATCGGAAAGGACCATACAGATTTTGGAAGATATGCTTAGAGTGTGTGTCATAGATATGAGTGGTAACTGGGATGACCACCTAGCCTTGGTGGAGTTTGCTTATAATAACAGTTATCAATCTACTATTGGAATGGCCCCGTTTAAAGCTCTGTATGGAAAGACTTGTAGAACTCCTCTGTATTGGGATGAAGTTGGGGAAAGGCGTGTTCTTGGCTCTGATCTAATCGAAACCACCGGCACCATGGTGGATATGATTAGAGAAAGGATCAAAACTGCTCAATCTCGACAGAAGTCTTATGCGGATAAAAGAAGGTCTGACCTTGAGTTTCAAGTTGGTGAGCATGCATTTTTGAAAGTTTCGCCGATGAAAGGAGTCATGCGTTTTAATGTTAAAGGAAAGCTCAGCCCTAGGTATATTGGTCCCTTTGACATTATTGAAAAAGTTAGACCTTTAGCTTATCGGTTGGCTCTGCCCCCGTCTCTTGCTGGTGTGCATGATGTGTTCCATGAATCTATGCTAAGGCAATGCTTGACAAGCGCTGTCACATCCTCCCAGCCGGTACCCTAACTGGCATACCCGAGAGTGTGATCCACAGCCCCGAAGATCAAGTATCGAGGAAATCATCCTCCCACATATGCAATAACATAATCATAAACAGAAATAAGTCAAGGTCTAATATTATAAACAAGGTTCAAAACAAGAAATGAACAATCAGTATAATCAGAGTGCGGAAAGATACCAGATATCCATTGATATCAAAAAGGAGTGAAGTGAGGCGGAAACTCACTTTACCAAAATAGCGGAACTTAGTATGAAAATCAAAAGGGATTACAACTGAAACAAATGTACTAAGAAATAAACTAAGATCAAGCGTCTTCAAGTTTATAGATAACGTCTTCATAAGTATGGACTTCATCAATCCAATGAATCCGTTCTAACTCTATGCCATTCTCAAAAGTAGTACGCAGCTTGATCCGCCGGGGGATCATCAAAGTAATCTTGATGTAATCTTGATGTAATCTTGATCGTTGCCAGCACTTTGCGTGTAATACGCTTCATCAGCTTGTGCTTCGCTGTATTGCTCGTCATAATATTCTGTACCTGCAGGATAATCTAACAAAAAGAAATATACAATAGGAATGAGTTTCGAAGAAACTCAGTAAGGTAGTTAATCCATAACATCATAGATAACATATGGCAAAACATAACATGATGCAATGCAGTATGAAACAAGTAATGTATGTATGCATCTAACTCTATGTATGCTGGTCTCTATGGCAGACATGCTTTAAGTCATAGCACCATACTTCTTAAGGAAAAGCCTAGTCGAATGCAAGTCATCTACTCAGTTACATCAACTCAGGTCCAGATACTTCCATTCCTCGCCCCGGGCGATCCTTTCCGGTATCCTTTCCACTAGAGTCACTGATATTACTCACCGGACTCATCAACCCTATTGGTTATCCACACATGGTAAACGGGAAGCTCTCATGTCCCCTCAAGGATCATTTCACCGGTCTTGAGCGCCCATGAGCCCAAGTCTAGCCATATGCAACCCTCCAATAAATGGCCCCCACAATGTCATTCCCGTCCTCTCACGGATCATTTCACCGGTCGTTCGGTCTCAATACCCTTCCGAATCGGGTCTGATATAACAAGGGTATATCCTAGCCAAACACTGCTAGACATCCCTAGGTATGACAACCATTGATTCGGGAAAGCGTCGATGGGCATCTTCGGAGAACATCCCATACTATTCCCTCCGATGTCCAAGGACAGAAGCATCAAAAGGACACTTCCCAATCCCAAACCAAACTTAAGCAAACACATTCTCAAATCAGTCATGACATACACAACCAGTAGTTCATCATATAAAAGAGAATGTCAAAGCAACATCGGATTAAGCAATAATAAGTAATTCATATAACATAAATAATAATAAAAAATGATATAAACAAGTGCTACTGTTCCTACAGTAGGAGATCAGAATTAAAGTACAACAACAGTAGGTAATCTCATAGTTTCATAAAGTAGAAACCAGAGAACAAGCAATCTATGTAGTTAAGGAATTAACTGTCCTTACCTTCTAACTTGAATGGAATCTTAAAGAATCAAGTATGATCTTGACTAAACCTGAGAAGATAGTCCTAAACAAGTGCACACAACATGTTAGGAAAGATGCATAAAGGAAAAAATCATGAATCAATCAAAACAGACCAAGATTGAGGTTGCAGTACTCATTGGTCGATTGATTGGTCTGTTGGACCAGTCGACCAATGCAGACAGTGGCCTGCAAGAATCCAAATTTTGAGAATCCAGAACCGAATTCGATGGTTCAAAAGGGTACAATTAAGAGGGGAATTATCATGGTAGTATTTTAGGGTATAGGGGATATCAAATCATAACTCAAAACAAGTTCCCAAGTTACAACCTAGAAATCATGAGGTTAACCTAATTAGGTTGAACATAGGTTAGGAGGGAAAAATAGAAAGATTAAAGATAATGAACTAGGATATGAAAGAATTCAGATCTAGTAAAGAAAACATAATAATTGGGTTAACATGATTAACAAGGGGGGTTCCTGGGTTTAATCCAAGAGAATTAGGGTTTCACCCTTTTGGCTCCCTGGACAAATAATTGTGAGATCTGAATGAACAAAGACAAATCAAAACAGGAAAGTATAGATGATTAAGTTTTAGGTTAACACAAGGTCACCCAAAAAGGATTTCCCTTTCACAAGGTAGGTTACCAAAAGTTCTCCAGACAATCACACAGGTTAGGGTTTCAAAGAATTAGGGTTAGGGTTTTCAAAGATTCCACTAGCTGAGGTTAAGATCATGATGATGATCATGAGTCTTAAAGAATATGGTGAGATCATGGAATAGATGGTTGCAAGAGTGCATCATCTTCTTCCTGATCTCAACGAAGAATAGAATAAAAGAAAGAAAATCAGAGATAGAAGAGAGAGTGAGTGAGATCATACCTTTGCCGTAGAAAGATGAAGAATTCTTCAAGTCTTTGTAAGAGATCACCAAAGAATGCAAGGGAATGGGTTAGATTAGGGTTCTAACTCGTTCCAGAGGCTTAGGAGGCAGAGGAGGCGGAGTATTCCCGAGATTAGACTTAAATAGAAGAGACAGGATTCAAATTTCAAAAATAGAATCAATTGGTCGATTGATTGGTCGATTGGTCCAATCGACCAATGAGTCGACCAATCAAGACAGCAACTTCAAAACAGGGAATTGAAGGCTCATATCAAGTCCAAACATCAAGGGGTTTTGCACACCTCTAGAGTGTCTTACCTAGGAGTTAGAAATGCCTTTGAATCAATACAGAGACCACTCCAAGACCATCAACTAATCAAATCTTCATCCGGGTGCAAGTTCCACCATTGGGACACTAGCATCAACACTCATGGATTCCAATCCAGCCATCAAGTCTTCAACAGAAATGGCCCAAAGATGACTTCTTGCCTTACTTCGGGTCACTGGACCTACAATAAACAGAGTTTCCGGATTAGGGTCAGGGCTGGGTTTCACATTCTCCCCCCCCCCCCATAAAAAAATTTCGTTCCCGAAATTGAAAGCGTACCTGTGCTTCCAAAGAGATGAGGAAACTTCTCCTTCATATCTTCTTCTTTCTCCCAAGAAGTTTCTTCAGGGGTATGGTCCTTCCAACGAATCTTTACCAAAGGGATGGTGCGATTCCGTAATTGCTTGTCCTTCTTATCCAAAATTTCAGCTGGCTCTTCATCATAGGTAAGATCAGCACTAAGTCCTTTAGGTGCCTGCTGTAAGACATGTTCTTGATATTCAACATATTTCCGGAGCATCGAAATGTGGAACACATTATGCACAGTAGCAATAGTCGGAGGTAATGCCAATCGATAAGCATCGGGTCCAACCTTTTCCAAAATCTCAAAAGGTCCAATGAAACGAGGGCTAAGCTTCCCTTTAACATTAAATCTCATCACGCCCTTCATTGGTGAAACCTTCAAGAAAACATTCTCTCCAACTTGAAATTCCAGATCAGTCCTTCTCTTGTCAGCATAGGATTTCTGTCTTGACTGAGCAGACTTAATCCTTTCTCTTATCATATCCACCATTGCGCTCGTAGCTTCAATCAAATCAGGACCTAAGACTTTTCTTTCACCCGTCTCAGTCCAATACAATGGTGTTCTACAAGTGCAACCATACAAAGCCTTAAACGGAGCCATGCCTATCGTTGCTTGATAACTGTTATTATAGGCAAACTCAACCAAAGCTAAGTGTTCATCCCAATTTCCACCCATATCCACCATGCAAGATCTGAGCATGTCTTCCAAAGTTTGAATTGTCCGCTCAGATTGTCCATCTGACTGTGGATGATGAGTTGTACTCAAGTTCAATTGGGTTCCCAAGGCTTTCTGTAGACTGTTCCAAAACCTTGAGGTGAACCTAGGATCACGATCGGACACAATACTCATCGGCACACCATGTAGACGAACCACATTATCCACATAAAGTCTAGCTAGCTTATTCAAAGTATGAGTGATATTCATAGGAATAAAATGGGCTGATTTGGTCAACCTATCAACAATCACCCACACAGTGTCATTGCCTTTACTTGTCCTAGGCAAGCTAGTCACGAAGTCCATAGAGATATCTTCCCACTTCCAATTAGGAACAGGAAGGGGCTGAAGCAATCCAGATGGAGGTTGATGAACGGCTTTCACACGCTGTCAAGTCTCACACTTGGCAACAAAGTCGTCAACATCGGCCTTCAAACCAATCCACCAAAAATGTTCCTTCAAGTCCTTGTACATCTTGGTGCTTCCAGGGTGTACTGTAAAGATTGATTGGTGTGCTTCCTTCAATATTTCCTTCTTAAGATCTTCATTTGCTGGCACACACAATCTACCTCTAAACAATAAAGCACCATCCAAAGATATACCAAAGTCGGGATCCAACTCAGGATTCGAAGAAATCTTCTCAACTTTGTCCTTAACTTCTGGGTCAGAACTCTGCAAAGCAACAATCTTATCTCTAAGACCAGACCTTGCCGTCATAGCAGAAAGAACAACAGCAGAATTTTCAAGAACAACTTCCAAATCAAAACTCTCAATAGAAGACAACAAGGGTAGACTCAAAGCATTCAAATCCAAAACCTTCTTCTAAATCTTCCTACTAAGAGCATCAGCAACAACGTTTGCCTTACCAGGGTGATACTGAATATCACAATCATAATCAGAGACTAGTTCCAACCATCTTCTTTGCCTCATGTTCAACTCTTTCTGAGTAAAGAAGTATTTCAAACTCTTATGGTCCGTGAATATGGCAATTTTCTCACCATAGAGGTAATGTCTCCAAATCTTCAAAGCAAAAACAACAGCGGCAAGCTCTAAATCATGAGTGGGGTAATTCCGCTCATAATCCTTCAATTGCCGAGAGGCATAGGCTACAACCTTACCGTGCTGCATCAGTACACAACCCAAACCAATCTTCGACGCATCAGTATGGACTGTCATACCACCAGAACTATCAGGTATAGTCAAAACCGGGGCACTTGTCAGTCTATCCTTCAATTCTTGGAAATTCTTCTCACAAGCGTCAGACCAAACAAGCTTCTCTTCTTTACGGGTCAACTTAGTCATAGGAGCAGCTAACCGAGAAAAGTTCCCAATAAACCTTCTGTAGTAACCTGCCAGACCAAGGAAACTTCTTATTTCCGTTACAGTCTTCGGTCTTTCCCAATCAGCAACTGCTTGGACTTTCTCAGGATCAACACGAATACCTTCAGCAGAAACCACATGGCCGAGGAATACTACACTCTTTAGCCAGAAATCACACTTGCTAAACTTAGCATAAAGTTTCTTTTCTCGTAGTCTTTGCAAAGTGAAATCTAGATGCCTTTCATGCTCTTCTTCGCTTTTTGAATAAATCAAAATATCATCAATGAAGACAATTACAAACTTATCGAGCACATCATGGAAGACTCAGTTCATGAGGTCCATGAACATAGCAGGAGCATTAGTCAAACCAAAAGGCATGACTCTAAACTCATAATGGCCGTACCATGTTAGGAAAGCTGTCTTGAAGACATCACTTGACTTCACTTTCAGCTGTTGATATCCAGACCTTAAGTCAATCTTTGAGAACACAGCTGCACCCTTCAATTGATCAAAAAGATTGTCAATCCGGGGCAGCGGATATCTATTCTTGATAGTCAACTTATTCAACTCACGGTAGTCAATGCACAGACGCATACTACCATCTTTCTTCTTGACAAACAAGACCGGAGCTCCCCAAGGTGACACACTAGGTTGTATGAAACCTCTTTCAATGAGCTCATTTAACTGATTTTGCAACTCTTTTAATTCAGTAGGACCATCCTATACGGAGCCTTAGATATCAGAGCGGCACCAGGGACGAGATCAATAGAAAACTCAACATCCCTATCTGGAGGCACTCCCGATAGATCATCAGGGAAGACATCAACAAAGTCACAGACAACCTTGACTTCGTCAACTCTTTTCTCCACTTTTCTCTTGCCTTCAGAAGAAGCATCATCTACTATGGTGTAGATTTGCATCAATGCGGACAATATCTTTTTACAAACCCGTCTTTTCTCACCTTGAAATTCAAAAACTGAACCTACGCAAGTATTGAATTGAATCTTTCTCGAGGAGAAAAGAAATACAGGTTTGTGGGCTGTTAACCACTCAATTCCCAAAATAACATCGAAGTCTTTCATATCAAGAAGTACCAAATTAGCTTCCAAGTTTATCTTACCAACCAACACCGGACATTTAACTAATCCTTTATCTAGTTTCAGCATAGGACCAGTAGGTGTACTAATCAATAAACAACTAGACAATTTCTCAGGGATTAGGTCAGTCTTCTTAATGAATGCAGATGATATGAACAAATGAGATGCACCCGTATCAAATAAAACAAATGCAGGAAAAGAAGCGACTGACAATGTACCTGTGATCACATCATGGCTTCCATCTTGCTCAGTACTAGAGATACTGAACACTCTACCAGAGGGAGGAGTAGGAGCACTCTTCACCACTGGAATAGGCTGCTGGACAAGCTTCTTCGGACAATCGCGAGCAAAATGACCGGACTGCTTACAGTAGAAGCAACCAGGATTGCTCGGTCCTACCGGAACAGCTGCAACAGGAGGAATTTGAACAAAAGGCTTAGGATTCGCATTCACTAGCCTAGCACTTGCATTCATTGGTGGTCGATTCCCGCCATACTGAAACTGACCAGGCTGTCGAAGACCAGGGCTTTGACCTATACTCCTAGGCTGAAAAGCAGGAGTGGGATAGGGTGTAGGTCTCTCAAAGCGTCGATCATTACGATCCACCAAACCAGGGTTTCTAGACTGCCAAGGCCTTTGTACGAACATTCTCCTTTTCATTTTCTTCCAACTTCTTCGAGTTCTGCACCACTTGGGCATAGCTCTCTATAGGCTGGACAGTGAGATAGCCTTTAATGGCAGGGCGCAATCCCTTAAAGAACTTCTTCGCCTTAGCAATATCAGGCTTCAGAGAATCCAGAGCAAAGAAATGAAGTTCCTCAAACTTCTGTTGGTACTCTAACACAGACAAGGATCCTTGTGCGAGAACCATGAACTCAGCTTCCTTCGCATCCTGTACCACCTCAGGGAAATAATTCATGCAAAAAGCCTCTTTGAATAAATCCCAAGTTACAACACCTGCATGTAAACCTTCCCAAACAGGCCGAGTGGAAGTCCACCAAGCATCGGCTTCATGCTGCAACTTATGCTCAGCAAACAAAATCTTTTGAGCTTCGGAGCATTGCAGATGACGAAAAGTCTTTTCCAACTCACGAATCCACTTGTTAGGGAACAAGAGATCCTTGGTAACACCAGTAAAGTTGGGCACCTGCATCTTCAGAAAACTCTCCATCAGGCGAGTATGAGGAGTTCCAGCAAGGCCACCCGCATTCGGAACTGCGGCATGAGGATTCACATTAACACCAGCACGAGTCTCATTTTCACATTCAAACTTCATTTTAACTTCTTCCACAAGTGAGTGAGCTCTAGGGAAACATCTTCTAAGGTTCTTCCAAGCATCTTTGGGTGATTCAAGTGTTTTAACAACAACACCACAACTCACATTCATCAAACACAAGGTAAGACTATCATTTTCTCTTTTACTCTCATCTTCTCATGCTTGCATTTCAATCAAATCCATGTTTTACTTGTAACCATTGTTAGAAATCATGTTTAGGAATACTTAGAAACATATTCCCTAGGTTTTAAACACAATGCCATGAATAGACAACAAGTTTTAACACCTTCTTGCACTTCTCGCAAAGTTTTCGTACCGAAATCGTTATCTTTAGAAAAATCTTGATTTCTCACAAACCGCTTGGAGTTTTCGCATGAAATCAATTGCTACATGCTCAAAATGATACTGTAGATATGTCCATATAGTTTGATTTAACCAATTTCAATTTTTCAAAAAAAAAATCAATTTTGACCTAGAATGCAAAATCCCCAAATTCTTTCTTGCTGAATTTTTCGCTTTAGATCAAGTTTTCGATTGAATTTCATCAAATAAATTTCATAGACATGCAATTCCAAGTATTATGCACATGCTAGTATCTTCAAATCAAATTTTCCCCAAATTTGAAATTTTTCCAAAAATTTACGAAAATACCCTTTTGGCTTAAGTCTTGAAATAGCACTTAACCAACAATGTCATTGTATCTTCTACAGATATTCACTATGCCGAGAGGAGTACGCGGACGAGGTAGAGGTCGCATAGTAGGGGCACTCAGAGGTAGAGGTCAGGTTCCTTCAGAGCCTAGACAGTATGTCCGGAGACCAGATCGCTTCGACACTCCACAGACCGAGTTCTTGTATGAGGCCTACTTCAGCTATTGCCAGATCGAGCTAGGACGTCTATTACATCTTCGCCAGCTCCGAGTCTTTAGGATACAGTAGAGGCTCGACACCTTGCAGTGGACTCATCTCTTCACAGATGATCTGCCTGTATATCCTGAGCTAGTGAGGTTGTTCTTCAGCAACCTTACTTACACCGAGGAGGCTAGAGGTCCAGGGCATCCACTTAGACTTGTCCTCAGGAGCAGGGTCCTTCAGACTCGGATTCGCTTTTCCACCAGATCGTTAGCCGAGATCTTACGTGTCACGCCCTCCCAGCCGGTACCCTATCTGGCATACCCGAGAGTGTGATCCACAGCCCGAAGATCAGGTATCGAGTGATCAACCTCCCACATAAACAATAACATAATCATGAACAACCATAACAAGAGTGCGGAAGATAAATCATAGATTCAATAAAGAAAGAATGAATCATAAATGAATTAGAATAATAGATATAATCGTAGTGTCAAACGAGATAAGTAAAGTGAAGCAAAAATCCCACTTTACATCCAAATGGAAAAGTAGCTCTAAAGAATAAACTAGATAAAAGCTAATCCCGGGAGCAAGTACATTGGGTAACTAAATTATTCTCCACTTTGTAGACGACATCCTTGTAGGTATAGATCTCATAAATAGCACAAGGACGCTTCCACTCAATGGTCGGACTAAGCATCGTACGGAGCATAACCACCCGTGGGATCTTCAGAGTAATTGTGGTAACCGCAATCACCTTCCCGGAGATATGTCTCTTCGCCTTGCGCTTCCTCATAGGGACCGTCATAGTATTCCGTACTGCAGGATAGTCTAACAACATTGTACAATAAAGGAATGAGTTTCAAAGATACTCGGTAAAGGCGCTTAAAATCCATAATAACATAAATGGCAGGATTCCGAACAATCATAAATGCAATATGATATGAGACAAACAATGAATGAATGAATCTAACTCTAAGTATGCTGGTCTCTATTGGCAGACATGCTTTAAGTCATAGCACCATACTTCTTTAGGAAAGTCCACTCACATCCTCAACCATTTAAGATATCTTGGATTCTCTCACGGATCATTTCACCGGTCTTGAGCAGCCGATTGGTAATGGGTCCTTCATCCCTCAGACAAACCTTGGCAGGGGGTTAAGTCAACACACTCTCTCACAACCATTTGGTATAAGTACTGGCGCATGTCGGGGTAAAACCTAGCCAAATGCAAGTCTTCTACTTGGTTACATCAAATCAGATCCGAGATACTTCCATTCCTCGTCCCCGACGATCCTTTCCGGTATCCTTCACACTAGAGTCGGCGTATCCTATGGCACCGACCAACTCGGACTACGGACTCATCAACCCTATTGGTTATCCACATATGGTAAACGGGAAGCTCTCACGTCCTCTCACGGGTTGGTTACCGGTCTTAAGCGCCCGTGAGCCCAAGTCTAACCATATGCAACCCTACCAACAAATGGCCCCCACAATGTGATTCCTGTCCTCTCACGGGTTGGTTACCGGTCTTGAGCGCCCATGAATCCCCATTGCTACCACGGGTCGTTCGGTCTCAATACCCCTCCGATTAGGGTCTCGACATAACAGACATCCTAGCCAAACACTACTAGACAATCCTATATATGTCATCCAACAGTTTAGGAAGGTGTCCAGAGGGCATCTCCGGAAATATCCCATAATATTCCCGTAGTAGTCCAAGGACAGAAGTGTCAAAAGGACACCTCTCCTTTCCAAACCATACGTAAGCATACACATGCATCAATTCATATCATCACATATATGGTAACTCCATATATGGAAAGAAATCAATATTTACAATCACTTGTATAACATTGGTAAGTAAATCATACATGAATCAATTCAATATGAATAAGTAATGCTACTGTAATCAAAGTTATGCAACAGTAGTATATCATTGTAAGAATCTAATTTTAGGAAACATATTAATGATATTCAAATATAGAAACTAGATTCATGCTATCTATGTAATTAAGGAAATAACCATCCTTACCTTTTATAACTCGCAAAGAATCCTAAGAAATCAAGTAAGATCTTGGCAAACTTGAGAAGAAGGTCCTAAACAAGTATATACAACATATTAGGAAAGATCCCTAACAAAAAAGATATCAAAACATCCGAAACGAGACCAATTCCGGAGTTGCTTGTACTCATTGGTCGAGTGGATTGGTCGAGTGGTCCAACGACCAATCACGACCAATGCAGACGATAGCTTAGAAAATCAGAGTTTTGAGATATGAAATCCGAATTTGGTGGTTCAAAAAGGTACTAATCAAGGGGTAGACTACATCAGTAGTATTCTAACATATAGGGGACCTCAAAACACTAATCAAATCAAGGTATCAAGATCCAAATTAGGAAACAAAAAGTTACCATAAATAAATCAAACATGGATCTTGATGAATTTTGAAATAGAAAACAAAGACAAGAACTATAGGAGGATGGATCATTGCTTTTGGTAATGAAAACATGAAAACATGCATAGGTCTTCATGGGATAAGGCTTAGAAGCATAAATCTAAATAAGGAAATAAAACCTACCATATATGTACTATCATGCATCATGAAGAACACATAGTAAGGTAGAAGAGAACAACTAGAATTCTATGGATTATGGATCATAGAAAGAAAACACAACCATTAACCACTAACATGATCAATGAAAGAAGATCCAAAGAGATCGGAATTCAGATTAGGAAATTATCGAGAGATTAAATCATGGTTTGATCATGAATCCTTCAAAAGCTTGCAATGATCATGGTTAAGATCATTGTTCTAGCCTTAAATCCTTAGGATGATCATGAGAACATGTTCAGAGATGTTTGCAACAGAGGATGCAGCATCTCTTCTACTGTCTCAACTCAAAAAGGAAAGAAAAACAAAGATGTAGGAGAAGAAGAGAGAGTAGACATACCTTTTGATGCAAAAAGAAGAGTTCCGACGAAGATCCGCCAAGAAAACTCCAAGGATGCAAGAGAGATGACTTGCAGAGGTCTTTGGTTCGTTCCAGAGGGTTTGGAGGCAGCAAATACGAAGTGGACTCAAGGTTAGACTTAAATAGAGCAAGAATCAACCTAATTGCCAAAGACAAGACCCATTGGTCGAGTGGATTGGTCGACTGGCCCAGTCGACCAATCAGTCGACCAATGCAGACAGCAAGGCCAAAACAGGGAATTGAAGGCCCAGATCAAATCCAAACCTAAAGGGGTTTTGCACACAAGTCAAGTGACTTACCTAGTAGGTAGAAATGCCTTCAAACCAAGATAGAGAGCACTCCAAGTCCATCAACTAATTAGATCTTCATCAGGATTCTGTTTCCATAAATAGAACCTCATCATCAACCTTCATGGATTCAAAGCCGACACCAAGTCCTCTCTTGGGATGGCCCAAAGCTGACTTCTTACTTTACTTCGGGTCATCGGACCTACAAATAACAAGGTTTCCGGGTCAAGGTTAGGGCTGGGTTTCACATTCTCCCCCCTTAAAGAAATTTCGTCCCCCAAATTGAAAGCGTACTGTGCTTCCAAAGAGGTAAGGAAACTTCTCCTTCATGTCTTCTTCCTTCTCCCAAGAAGCTTCTTCAGGGGTATGGTTCTTCCACCGAATCTTCACCAAAGGAATGGCGCGATTCCGCAGCTGCTTGTCCTTCCTATCCGGGATTTCGGCCGGTTCTTCATCATAGGTCAAATCAGCAATAAGTCCTTCAGTGTGCTTGCTGCAAAATGTGTTCCGGATTCTCTATGTATTTTCGGAGCATCGAAATATGGAACACATTGTGCACACCAGCAAGAGACGGAGGTAATGCTAATCGATACGCAACCGGGGTCCAACCGAAAGGTCCAATGTAACGAGGGCTAAGCTTACCCTTAACATTGAATCTCATCACACCCTTCATTGGTGAGACCTTCGGAAAGACTTTCTCTCCAACTTGAAATTCCAAATCGGTCCTTCTCTTATCAAGATAAGATTTCTGTCTCGATCGAGCGGACTTAATCCTTTCTCTTATCATATCTACCATAGCACTTGTAGCTTCAATCATCTCAGGACCTAAGATTTTCTTTCACCCGTCTCGATCCCAAAGTACAAAGGTGTCCTACAAGTACTACCATACAAAGCCTTGAATGGAGCCATGCCTATTGTTGCTTGATAACCGTTGTTATAGGCAAACTCAACCAAAGCTAGGTGTTCATCCCAATTTCCACCCATATCCACCACACAAGATCTGAGCATGTCTTCCAATGTCCGAATTGTCCGCTCGGATTGTCCATCGACCGTGGATGATGAGCTGTACTCAAGTTCAATTGGGTTCCCAAGGCCTTCTGCAAACTATTCCAAAACCTTGAGGTGAACCTAGGATCACGATCCGAGACAATACTCAAAGGCACACCATGCGACGAACCACATTATCCACATAAAGCCTGGCTAGCTTATCCGAGTATGAGTGATCTTCATAGGAATGAAATGGGCTGATTTGGTCAACCTATCAACAATCACCCACACGGTGTCATTGCCTTTACTTGTCCAAGGCAAGCTAGTCACAAAGTCCATGGAGATATCTTCCCACTTCCAACTAGGAATAGGAAGGGGTTGAAGTAATCCAGATGGAGGTTGTCGAACGGCTTTCACACGCTGGCAAGTCTCACACTTGGCAACAAAATCATCAACATCCGCCTTTAAACCAATCCACCAAAAATGTTCCTTCAAGTCCTTGTACATCTTGGTGCTTCCTGGTGTACAAGAAAGACCGACTGGTGTGCTTCCTTCAATATTTCTTTCTTAACTTCATCGTTTGCAGGCACACACAGTCTTCCTCTAAACAACAAAGCACCATCCATGGATATACCAAAGTCGTGGTCCGACTCAGGATTCGAAGAAATCTTCTCAACTTTGGTCAAAAACTCTTGATCGAACTTTGCAGAGCAACAATCTTATCTCTAAGACCAGATCTTGCCGTCATGGCGTAAAGAATAAAATCAGAATTCTCGGGGACGATTTCCAAACCAAAACTCTCAATAGAAGACCACAATGGTAAACTCAAAGCATTCAAATCCAAAGTCTTCTTCTCGTTCTTCCTACTAAGAGCATCGGCAACAACATTTGCTTTCCCGGATGATACTTGAATATTACAATCATAATCGGAGACTAGTTCCAACCATCTCCTTTGTCTCATGTTCAACTCCTTTTGGGTAAAGAAGTATTTCAAACTCTTATGATCCGTGAAAATGGCAATCTTCTCACCGTAAAGATAATGTCTCCAAATCTTCAAAGCAAAGACAACGGCGGAAGTTCTAGATCGTGAGTGGGGTAATTCCGCTCATAATCCTTCAATTGCCGAGAAGCATAGGCTACGACCTTGCCATGTTGCATCAAGTACACAACCCAAACCAATCTTTGACGCATCGGTATAAACTGTCATACCACCGGAACTATCGGTATAGTCAAAACCGGGGCACTTGTCAATCTATCTTTCAACTCTTGAAAATTCTTCTCACAAAGCGCCGACCAAACAAACTTCTCTTCTTTCCTGGTCAACTTAGTCATAGGAGCAGCCAACCGAGAAAAGTTCTCAATAAACCTTCGGTAGTAACCCGCCAATCCAAGAAAACTTCTTATTTCCGTTCTCGACTTCGGTCTCTCCCAATCAGCCACAAACTTGGACCTTTTCAGGATCGACACGAATACCTTCGGCTGAAACTACATGACCAAGGAAAACCACTCTCTTAAGCTAGAAATCACACTTGCTAAACTTAGCAAACAACTTCTTTTCCCGCAACCTTTGCAAAGTGAAACTTAGATGACTCGCATGCTCTTCTTCGCTCTTCGAATAGATCAAGATGTCATCAATGAAAACAATCACAAACTTATCAAGCACATCATGAAATACTCGGTTCATGAGGTCCATGAACACCGCAGGAGCATTGGTCAATCCGAAGGGCATGACTCTAAACTCGTAGTGACCATACCGCGTTCGGAAAGCTGTCTTGAAGATATCACTAGACTTCACTTTCAATTGGTGATATCCAGACCTTAAGTCAATCTTCGAGAACACAACTGCACCCTTCAACTGATCGAAGAGATCATCGATTCTGGGCAGCGGATATCTATTCTTGATAGTCAACTTATTCAACTCACGGTAGTCGATGCACAAGCGCATACTACCGTCTTTCTTCTTGACGAACAAGACCGGAGCTCCCCAAGGTGACACACTAGGCTGTACGAAACCTCTATCAATGAGCTCATTCAACTGATTTTGCAACTCTTTCAACTCGTAGGAGCCATCCTATACGGAGCTTTAGATACCGGTGCAGCACCGTGGGACGAGATCAATAGAGAATTCGACATCTCTGTCCGGAGGCACTCCCGATAGATCATCGGGAAGACATCAACAAAGTCGCAGACAACTCGACTTCGTCGACTCTTTTCTCCACTATACCCTTGCCTTCGGATGAAGCATCATCCACTAGGGCATAGACTTGCATCAGGTCTGAGACAAGACCTTCTTACAAACCCTTCTCTTTTCACCTAGAAATTCAAAGACCGGACTTCCACAAATATGGAACTAAATCTTCTTTGAGGAACAAAGGAACACAGCTTTGTGGGCTGTCAACCAATCAATTCCCAAAATAACATCGAAGTCCTTCATGTCAAGAATCACAAAATTGGCTTCCAAGTTCTTCTCACCAACCAACACAGGACATTTAGATAACCCCTTATCTAGTTTCACAACAGGACCAGTAGGTGTACTAATCAATAAACAACTAGACAACTTCTCGGGGATTAGGTTAGTCTTCTTGATGAATGCGAGATGACATGAACGAATGAGATGCACCCGTATCAAATAAGACAAATGCAGAAATAGAAGCGACTAACAATGTACCCGTAATCACATCATGGCTTGGATCCTGCTCAAGATCGAAATACTGAAAACTCTACCAAAGGGAGGAGCAGGAGCACTCTTCACCACCGGGCAGGCTGTGGGCAGTGTCGCCGGACAGGCACGAGCAAAATGACCAGCTTGCTTGCAGGAGAAGCAAACAGGATTGCTGGATCCAACAGGGGTGGCTGCAACAGAGGGCTTCGCGAACAAAAGGCCTTGCACTCGCACTTGCACTTGCACTTGCATTTGCTGGTGATCGGTTTCCGCCGTATCGTTTAAACCGGCCGGGCTGCTGAAAACCCGTGTTCGACCTACACTCTTAGCCTCGAAAGGTAGGAGTGGGGTAGGGTGTAGGTCTCACATAACGACGGTCATTGCGATCCACCAAACCAGAATTCCTTGATCGCCAAGGCTTTTGCACACGAGCACTTTCCTTCTCTCGTTTCTTCCAACTTCTTCGAGTTCTCGCACCACTTGAGCATAGCTCACTATAGGCCGGATCGTGAGATAAGCTTTAATGGCAGTGGCGCAGTCCTTTGAAGAACTTCTTTGCTTTGGCGAGGTCTTCCTTCAAAGAATCTGGAGCAAAGAAATGAAGCTCCTCGAACTTCGTTGGTACTCCAACACGACAAAGTTCCTTGAGTCGAATCATAAACTCAGCTTCCTTTGCATCCTTCACCGCCTCGGGAAAGTAATTCATACAAAAAGCCTCTTTGAATAACTCCCAAGTTACAACTCCCGCATGCAAACCTTCCAAAACCGGACGAGTGGAGATCCACCATGCATCGGCTTCTTGTTGCAACTTCGCTCAAGAAACAAAATCTTCCGAGCTTCCGAGCATTGCAGATGTCGGAAAGCCTTCTCCAACTCACGAAGCCACTTGTTAGGAAACAAGGGGTCCTTGGTAACTCCAAAGAAAGTGGGTACTTGCATCTTCGTAAAACTCTCCATCAAAGTAGTATGAGGAGTTCCAACTAAACCTCCCGCATTCAGATCGCGGCATGAGGATTCACATTAGCACCAGCCCGGGTCTCATTATGCAGAGTCATGAAACCCACCAACATCTGGTTGAACCGAGCCGCTTGTCGTCGCATCATATTGCCCATAATATTGGCAATATCTCTCGAAACTTCCAACATTCGGGCACCAGGGATCTCATGAGTACCCCGATCAGCATTTGGTATCTCACCACCTCCATGAGGTACTTCACCACCTCCCCGAGGTATTTCACCACCTCCATGACCACTGGATTCACCACGCCCACTTCTCGTAGTAACCATTCCGCAAAACCGAGAACATCAAAATACCGAATTTCGAAGATTCAACATAAACCACAAGTCCAAATGATTTGAAAACTTAAATCATGCTCAAATATATCCATATAGTCATCAAACAATATAACATAAGGCAAAAATCACATTTTCCAAAAATTCAACAGCAAATGAGGTCACTGTGACCATTGGTCGAGTGGTTGGTCGAGTGACCCAATCGACCAATCAGTCGACCAATGAAGACGAATACGAAAATTCGCATTATAAGCCTCATTTCCACATTCCAACCTCATTCTAACTTCTTCCAAAGGTGAGAGAGCTCTAGGGAAAATATCCAAGAGTTCCCACAAGTGTTCTTGAGGTGATTTAGTGCTTCAACAACAACACCACAACACACCATCTTCATAAACAAGGTAAATCTCTCATTCTTTCTTCCATTTTCATCTTCTCATGCTTGCATTTCAATAAAACCATGCTTTACTTGTATCCAATGCTAGAAATCATGCTTAGGAATGCTTAGAAACATATTCCCTAGGTTTTAAACA
Organism: Hakea prostrata; assembly: GCF_041222555.1. Lineage (NCBI taxonomy): Eukaryota > Viridiplantae > Streptophyta > Magnoliopsida > Proteales > Proteaceae > Hakea > Hakea prostrata. The sequence goes on from NC_142606.1 coordinate 32,323,025, forward strand.
CAATGACATGCATAGACAACAAGTTTTAACACATTTGGTGCTCATCTCGCAAAGTTTTATACCGAAATCGATATCTTTAGAAAAATTTCGTTTTCTCTCAAACCGCTTGAAATTTTCGCACGAGATCAAATGCTACATGCTCAAGATGACATTGTAGATAGGTCCATACAATTTGATTTAACCAATTTCAACTTTTCAAAAATCCAATTTTGACCTAAATTGCAAAATCCCCAAATTTCTTCTTGCTGAATTTTTCGCTTTAATCCAAGTTTTCGATCGATTTTCATCAAAACAACTTCATAGACATGAAATTCCAAGTATTGTGCACATGCTAGTATGTTCAAATCAAATTTCCCCCAAATTTGAAATTTTCCGAAAAATTACGAAAATACCCTTTTGGCTCAAATCTTGAAATAGCACTAATTGGAAATGTCTCTTGTCTCTTCCACGGATACATCATGCGAGAGGGGAGGACGAGGAGGAGGTAGAGGTCGAGGTCGCATCGTAGGTGCTCTCGGGGGCGGAGGTCGGGTTCCTTTCGAGCCCGAGAGAGGAGGTTAGGAGACCGGACCTATTTGACACACCTCGAGCCGAGTTTCGTACGAGGCCTACTTCAGCTATTGTAACATCGAGATGGGGCGTCTACTTCATTTACGCCAGCTCGTAGCCTTTAGGATCCGGCAGAGGTTCGACACTTTACGGGGGACTCATCTCTTCACCGAGGATTTGCCGGTATACCCGGAGCTAGTGAGGTTGTTCTTCAAAGAACCTTACTTACACCGAGGAGGCTCGGGGCCGGGGACATCCACTCGGACTTGTCCTCGGGAGCAGGGTCCTTCGGACTCGGATTCGCTTCTCTACCCGGACAACGGCCGAGATCTTGCAGGTCCCTTACTATCCACGAGCAGTGTGTGTGGATACCTGCAGGAGCGGATCCGGACAGCCATCCGATGCCGTACGAGCTTCGCGAGATATGCTCTACGCTATGGGATAGCCGCCGATGCTTCACACCGTGGACTAGCGGACGGATGACGGGTTCTCGCACGTATTATCGGTCGCATAGTCGGCCGAAACATCATGCCGAAAGCCGGACATCACCATCGGGTCACCGATGATGGAGGCCTTGGTCATTTACCGCATCTACATGGGCTTCGAGATCGATCTTTCCTACATCATTCAGCAGGTCATGCTGGACTTAGTTCTGCGGCCTAGCATGCGGAACCTTTGCTATGGAAGGCTTCGACTTTGATCTTCGGGCATTTCGGGGTGAGTTTTGAGGATACTCCGATGGACACTAGATCACGGGGATACCCCATTGGGACTCAAACCATTCGACGGATGAGACTACATCGGTTAGAGAGATCTCCGGTCCGGAGGGTGAGGATGATGATGAATCGAGAGGATGAGGATCAGGGATCGGAGGATGGAGGAGAGGATATCGGTCCCGATAGTGATGATCAGGCCGGAGATGATACAGATATGCGCGAGGTGAGCCTCGTGCATCACGAGTTTCCTTCATCACACTTCGAGGCGGCGGCCCTTCACATGCGGTTCCGGAGACTTCGGATCTTGGTGCACAGATGAGATCGATGACTTCCATGCTAGAGAGGATGGAGGTCGACAGGAACAGGATGTACGAGAGGATGGAGTCTCGACAGGACAGGATAGAGCATCGGGTGACTCAGCTAGCGAGGAGTTCGAGCATATAGAGATCGAGTAGATCACCTAGATAGACCGTACCTTAGGATTTTCCATTTATGCATTTCAGATGTAATCATTGTAAAAACTTTTGAAATTAATGAAGTTCATTTTGTTTCTCTTTAATTATTGTATGTTATGCACTTTTCTTTTCCTTGCATTAGTGTCATTTGTTCAAGTATAATTATGGTATGTTATTCGAAATGTTCTCATTATGCCTCAAAGTTCAAGTTTCTAATTCAGTGTTCTATTATTCACTTCTAAGAGTAGAAGAGTCATTTCGGATCAATGACTCGGGAATGTTCAGTT